>NC_056731.1:1343849503-1343979503 GCF_019279795.1 Protopterus annectens
CATTCACTGAAATGGTCTTAACTCCCTAGGTATACAGACATGCCTTTCAGAAGCCAAATAAAAAGCTAATGTAGAATGAATAGTGTGCTGTGTCTTTAAGAAGCATTCCAAAGACTGAACATGCATATAAACAGTCAGCACATGCTAGTTTCAGTGCCACTAATGTGCATATAAATAGTCAGCATGTGCTAAGTTCAGTGCCATTTTGTGAATGCAGCCAGAGAGAGAACATGCATGAATGTAATAGCTAGTTTATAAGTCTAGTTAAGTTAAACTTACTAAGCCTCATTTCTGATGTGTTTGTACATAATAAAGCTGCTGAACAAAACCCACAAAGTCTCTTCTTTTGTATCCAGACAGAACGAGTTTCATGGTGTCAGAACCGGGATTCCAGGGGCTGCTTTCCAGAGTTATGAGGTGCAGAAATAACAGTGAAGGTAAACTAAGAGTAATAAGCACGAAAAAGAGCCAGAAAATAACCAAAGGTAATAAATGCTATAAAAAAGATAAAATGGAGCATTACAAGGGCAGAAACCGCATTATTAGACGAGCGAAAGCCACAAAATGTTCAAGATTAAGTTATTTTATAAAACGAGCATCAGAAAACCACATAAGAGATTAGAAATTACTTCAGAGTTGCAAAACAAGTATGTTCAAAGCAAAACAAGCGTGTTTAGAGAAAAATGTGTATGTTTACAGCAAAATGGGCATTTAAAGAGATTAAATGAGCAAAACGAATATAATATGGGCAAAAAGGGCACATTAAGCATAAATAAAGCAAGGTGACTGCATGTTTTTCGGCAAAGTGCTGTGTTTTGGCATAACTACTACTTTGTGTTGTATTAAGGGCATAACTAGAGTTATTCGAAGTATCTCAAAGTGTGTTAAAGTGCTTAAAGTGTGTGCTTATTACTGTGCATTTATTCCAAAGAGTTCATTTGCGTGCAAACTGAAACTAGTTTGCAAAGTGCAGTCAAATATATCCATTTTGAAAAGTTTATTTTGCTGTGTGTGTGTCTATTCACAAAGTGCCACCATTACAGAGTGTTTCTTGCACTGTAAAAAATTATTTAGCAAAGTAGGGCCATTTTGGGGAAGTTTTAGTGTACTGTGTACTGTTTATTTGCAAAGTGCAATTACTTTGAAATGTTTCATACTCTGAGCTTCCTATGCCCAGTTCACTCACACAGTGCAGTTATTTCGGAATGTTTCTTACACTTATAAGAGATGGTTTCTTACAGTACAGTAATTTCAAGAGTATTGCAGTGCCTGAGAGACTTATTTAGCAAAGTTCAGTTACTCAGAGGCTTCTTGTGCTATTGGGGAATGTTGCAAGTACTGGCATAAAATTCAGGCATATGTGTATGTTTGCGCATATTTGCAAAAGCCTTCACTGGTATGTGGTAATATGGCAGATGGATTTTGAAAGCCCTCACCGCTTGTGTTTGATCAGAATATTGCAGAGAACTGGCGAATATTTGAGCAAGAGTACAATATTTTTACAAAAGCAGCTTATTCTGACAAAGATACACACACCAAGGCATTAATTTTGCTAAACCTAGCTGGGTTAGAGGCAAATGAATTGAAAGAGAGCGCTATTTGTAAAATATGCACCCAAATGAATTGAAAGAGCAGTCATATTTGTATATGCACCAGTAGATATGAGAGAAGGTGAAAATCATCATATCGTTGTACCCGGCTGAATTAAGGGAAGACCTTGAGTGTTTGAAGTGTAAATTAGAAATATGTAACCCTAAATTAATATTACATTAGAAAGAAGACTGCTTTACATTGGGAGAGATCAGAAACCAGAGGAAACCTTTTGCAGCTTATATAACTGACTTGAGAAACAAAGCTAAAACATGTCACCTTGGTGATTTGAAAGATGAGTTGATAAAGGACAGGCTTGTGTGTGGTATTAACAATGCTGCAGTGAGAAAGACTTTACTTTGTGACAGTGATTTGACGTTGAATAAAGCTATTGAGATTTGCAAAATCCACAAGGTTACAGAAAGGCACACAAGTACGCTTTAAAAAGTGATGAGTATGGCCTCTGTAGGCCCAGAGCAAATGGTGACAGTATGCAACACATGGCAAGCAAAAGCAGGCCTAAGCACATGGCAGCCACAGCCCCTGCGGACCAACCAGGGAAACCACGTACTTTTCCAGAAAGTTTTAAGAAAGGAGCATGCTCTGTACAGTATAATGGTGAATCAGCAAAATGCTCAAAAATGTACAGGCATGCACAGGTATGACTCCAAAAACAGCTTTTATTGTTAATCATCACAACTGGGCGCGCTGCCAATGAATTGAAAGAGAGCGTTCATTTGTGTATGCACCAGCAGTATATGAGAGAGAAGGTGAAAATCATCATATCGTTGTACTGGCTGAATTAAGGGAAGACCTTGAGTGTTTGAAGTGTAAATTCAGGGAAATATGTAACCCCCAAATTAATATTACATTAGAGAAGCATTTGCTTTACACAAGAGATCAGAAACCAGAGGAAACTTTTGCAGCTTATATAACTGACTTGAGAAACAAAGCTAAAACATGTCACCTTGGTGATTTGAAAGATGAGTTGATAAAGGACAGGCTTGTGTGAGGTATTAACAATGCTGCAGTGAGAAAGACTTTACTTTGTGACAGTGATTTGACGTTGAATAAAGCTATTGAGATTTGCAAAATCCACAAGGTTACAGAAAGGCACACAAGTACGCTTGCAAGTGATGAGTATGGTTTCAGTAGGCTCCAGAGCAAATGCAGACAGTATGCAACACATGGCAAGCAAAAGCAGGCCTAAGCACATGGCAGCCACAGCCCCTGCGGACCAACCAGGGAAACCACGTACTTTTCCAGAAAGTTTTAAGAAAGGAGCATGCTCTGTACAGTATAATGGTGAATCAGCAAAATGCTCAGTGCAGTACAGGCATGAGTCAGCAAAACCCAAATCCAGCTTTATTGTTAACTGTCACAATTGCGCTGCAAATCATGAGTCTAAAAGAGAGAAATGCTTAGCATTTGGTCAGCAATGCCATAAGTGTAAAAAACTGAACCATTTTCAAAAGTCTTGCAAATCAAGTAAACCTCACACAGTTATAAAGAAGGATCACTCTAAAAAGCAAACTGATCAAGTGGAATTGCAGCAGTCTACTTTCTATGTAAATGGTGCATCAGTAATTGGTGAAAAGGTGGATGGAGTAAATTTCTGGACAAAAAATGAAGCATTTTGCACTGTCCAGATCAATGGTAAACCCACAGAGCTCAAAGTAGACACTGGTTCAAAGTGTAATGTCATGTCAGCAGATACTTTTGCTAAAGTGAGAGCTAATGAACAACTCAATATGACTAGTTGTGCAAAAAGTACAGTTTTGTACCTACCATAAATGTAGATGTTCGAAGATCCACATTGCTGCAGTCCTTACACTTGGGTAGTCCGCTGTCCCAGTCGGCCCGAATACCAAAGTATATGGCTGACGTCGGTCAAGGCGCATTAGTCTGACGTCAGGACGTCCGGGTACAAATGCGCATGACCGACGTCATATCCTCAGTCTTTTCTTGCCCCAGATGTCAGAAGACCCTAAAAAGATAAGGCTAAAACCAAAAAACACCACACACTCCTGCACCAAATATATATACAATATATACAAATTTACAAGAGTATAACCACCCACACAACCACCCCTAAACACAGAGGGAAGGAGGGAGGGATTGACTGCAGCAATGTGATCGAACATCTACATTTATGGTAGGTACAAAACTGTACTATGTTCTTCATACCACATTGCTGCAGTCCTTACACTTGGGTAGAATCCCAAAGCAGAGGTAAGGGAGGCTGGCAAATCATATGGAAGCAGGAGCTGACAACATGCCCTGCAAAATAGCCGTGGCAAAACCAGCCCTAGATTTAGAGTAGAGAGGAAGGTGGTAATGCTTAGAGAAAGTATGCACTGAACTCCAAGTAGCTGCCTCCAAAATATCCTTAGTTGCCACCCCCTTAGAAATGCTGTTGAAGTGGCAGTAGCCCTAGTGGAATGAGGCCTAATCCCAGCTGGAATCTCCTTGCCATGATGGGAATAACAAAATGCAATGCAAAACCCAATCCACTTAGAAATAGTTTGTTTTGACACAGG
Organism: Protopterus annectens; assembly: GCF_019279795.1. NCBI lineage: Eukaryota > Metazoa > Chordata > Ceratodontiformes > Protopteridae > Protopterus > Protopterus annectens. The sequence goes on from NC_056731.1 coordinate 1,343,853,634, forward strand.
CTTGCCCTGAGAACCCAAAGCAAAAGAAACAAACAACTGCTGAGACTGCCTAAAATCCTTAGTCCTGCTTAAATAATAACGCAACTGCCTGTGTACATCTAAAGTGTGCAAAATCTTTTCCCCTTATTTTGGGGATCTGCATAAAAGGTAGGCAAATAAATAGTTTGGTTTAAAGCCACACTAGAAACCACTTTAGGCATAAAGGAAGGATTAGTACGTAAAGATACCCTATCCTTATGAAAAATCAGGAAAGGCTCAACTGCCATAAGGGCCTGCAATTCAGACACCCTTCTTGCAGATGTAATGGCTAACAAAAAAGCAGTCTTCCATGACAAATATTTCAATTCAGCAGTAGCTGCAGGCTCAAAAGGTTGTAGAGTGAGTTTCTCCAACACAAAATTGAGGTCCCAAGCAGGAGCAGGAGCTCTACGTGGGGGTCTTATATTCTTTGCCCCTCTAAGAAATTGCTTGAACAAAGGATGAGAAAACAATGGTGGGTCACAATCATAGTGAGCTGAAATTGCTGAAGCATGAATCTTAATGGAAGAGAAAGACAAACCTTTGTCCAATAACTCAGTAAGATATTGAAGAGCCACACTCAAATTTGGCTCAGAAACATCCAAATCCTTTGCTGCACACCAAAATAAAAATCTCTTCCATTTTCCTGCGACACTTTCCTTGTACTAGGTCTTCTGGCTTCCATAATCACATTCAAAACTTGTTGAGGAAGCTGAGACCTGCTATGGTTCAAAACAGAATATGCCAAGCTGTTAGATGAAGAGAGTGAAGCTTGACATTGAGCAGATGCCCGGCCCTGAGACAATAGGTGTGGAATCAAAGGTAAGGGCCATGGAGGCTTCCTTACCAGACTCCTCAGTAATGGGTACCAGTGCTGCCGAGGCCAATCTGGAGCTATTAAAATCATCCTTAGCTTGTCTTGTCTGACCTTTAGAAGTACCTTTGGGAGGAGAGGCAGAGGTGGAAAGGCATACACATGAAGATTTTTCCAACTGAAAGAAAGAGCATCCACTTTCCAGGCTGTGTGATGAAACCTTTCGTGCAAAACTTTGGCAGCTGGTGGTTTAGTGGAGAAGAACAGATCTATGTCTGGAGTTCCCATGACACTGTCAATGTCTGAAATACATGAAGATCCAGTTTCCACTCGTGGGGATCCATGATTTGCCTGCTTAACACATCTGCTAAGGAGTTCTGTGCTCCTGGCAGAAACCTTGCTTGAAGATTCAGCTGCAAGCTTAACGCAGTCTCCCACAAAATCATTGCTTGCCTGCATAGAGGATAAGAATGTGTTCCCCTTGTTTGTTGATGTACCACATGACAGTTGTGTTGTCTGTTAGAATCAACACCTGCCCTGGAAGAAGTAAATCCTTGAAAGCCAGTACTGCAAACTGGACTGCTAACATCTCCTTCATGTTGATATGTAGATGCTGCAGTCTGGCAGGCCACTGTCTTGTATCCACTTTCCATTCAGAAGAGCTCCCCAAGCTGTCTGAGGCATCTGTCGTTAGAATCTGACTTCGCCTCTGGCGGGTCACAGAGAGTCCCTTGTTTAGGTGACATTCCTGAGCCCACCACAAAATTCCTTTTGAATGCAAGGTATTATTTGAATGACAGTGTCCAAATCCTGGCAGTGCTGTGTCCATACATTTTTGAGATACCATTGTAGCTTCCTCATATGCAGTTTGGCATTGGGAAGTACCAGAATACAAGATGCCATGAACCCTAAGGCTTGAAGGACTGTCCTTGCAGTCAGCCCGGACTGATGAGATAGTTGATGGAAGTAAAGAGAAAGATTCTTTTGTTTGTCCGGGGTTAAAAAAGGCCATCTGGGTTGCTGTATTCAGTCTCACACCCAGAAAGCACATGTCTTGAGAGGGTACTAGACTGGACTTTATTTCGCTCACAGAATACCCTAGGCATCTTAGCACTGCTATCACATATTCCAAATGCTGAAGAAGCACGCCCTTCCTTGAGCCAGAATCAGGCAATCGCCCAAATAAGGATAGATTTGTATTCCTTTTAGCCTGAAGAAAGCTATCACTGGAGCCAGAACCTTTGTGAATACTCTGGGCGCAGTAGATAAGCCAAAGGGCAATGCAGAGAACTGATAATGAGAATTCCCAGCTCGAAAACGCAGATACTTCCTGCAAATTAGTCTGATAGGAACATGAAGGTAAGCTTCCTTGAGATCCAAAGTTACCATCCAGTGATCTTTGCCCAGCAGAGGTAAAAGCTGTTGTAACGCCAACATTTTGAACTTGGGAATGTCCAGATAAGTGTTGAGGATAGACAGACCCAAAATTGGTCTCCACGTGTTCCCCTTTTTGGTACTAGGAACAGGCGAGAATAAAATCCTAGGCCCCTTTCTGGCACAGGAACCGCTGAATGGCCCCTATTTGGAGCAACAGAGAAATTTGCTTGTGAGCCTCTTTCCTTTGTTGAGGAGGAATGTCTGGCATGCCTTTGAAAGGAGGCAAGGTATGGAAATAAAACCTGTAACCGTGGTGAATGATATCCAATACCCATCTGTCTTGGGTAATTAAACTCCAGTTTTCTTTGAAAAGTGCCAACCTTCCTCCCAAAGGTGCTGCCAGACGAGAAGATTCTGGCAGCTGAAAAGGCAGGTCATTGTGTCTGTTTACGAAAGGACTGACTCCTGCCCTCACCAGAAGACTGAGCAGGTGAACACCCTGTTCTAGGCCTAAAAGAACCTTGAGCTCTGCCTCTACCACGTCTAGACCTACCCCTAGACTGGGAATCATAAGCAGGATATGTCCACCCTTGGTAGGCCAATTTCTACTAAACTTGGAGGCTGAACCTGCAAAAATCTTTAACAGTCTGCATAGACTTAGCCTTGTCTTCCATTTTCTTTAGAACTGCTTCCACAGGAACCAAACAACACATCAGATTGTAAAGGAGCATCTAAAATCCTTGTTTTCACATGCTCAGCTAAATTCTGATCCCTCAACCAGGCGTGCCTGCGAAGAACGAACCAGTGGCAGCCACCCTCGAAGAGGCCTGCACAGCATCAAAACCACATTACAAAGAATGCTTACCCACCTGTTCAGAAACATGAACTAAATCCTGCAACTCTTTACACTCAATACCTTCCGCCAAAGCATCTACCTTAGACTTTAATTGTGAAAGGAGATAATTTTGGTATTTCAACATGTGAAACTGGCAATTCAAAGCTCTCATGGCCAAAGTGGAAGAAGTATACACTTTCTTTCCCCATCTATCCAAAGCCCTAGCCTCTTTATCTGGAGGAACAGGATTCTTAACAACAGAAGCCTTAACACCTTTAGGCCCCTGTGAAACAGTTTCTGGGTCTGCCCTAGGACTCTTAAAAAGATACTTATGAGCTTCAGGCACCCTATAATATCTATCCGGTTTAACTGGAGCAGGAGGCAAAGAGTCAGGGTTCAGAGAAGCCTCTGCAAAAACATCCTCTACCACATCTAGAACAGGAGGTATAGCTAAAGGCCTATGCTGGGGTAGAAACAAAATTCCCTAAGCCTTTTCCTGGAATCAGAGAAATCCTGACCTTCCCATTTAAAATGCTCCCTCATGGAATGAAGAGTGTCTGAAATGAAAAATCCTCAGGAGGAGAAGCAGAAGGAGTAGAATCATCTACATCAGAATCAGAGTAAGGGAATACTCCTGCAAGTCTTCAGCCAAGACTCAGAAGCATCGAACACTGCTCAAAACTCCCAAGCTCAGGTTCCACCCTAGGCCTCTTATCAGGAGGGGCATAGAACCTCTAATCATTGTAATCAAATCTTCTGCCATCTTAAGCATATGCTTCTTAGGTACAGACCCTGAAGAACTAGGGGTAACTCCTGAAACAAAACCTGGCCTGCCCCTGGGAGAAGCCTTGGAAACAGCAGGGAGGGCCTAACCACCTTAGGAAGGGAAGGAAGAACAGCTACCTGAGAAGCCCCTTCCGCCTGGCCTACCTCCTGAGAGGTCACATCTTGCAGTAATAAAGTCTCTCCCTGGGATTCCAAAGAAATTTCTGGCTGAACCCCTGGCTCCACGAGCCCTCTAAAGAACCGACGTCCGGACGGACGGTTCTTCCAGCCTAGGCTTTGCAGTTTTGCCCTTGCGCTTTTTTGGCGGCGCCGGAGCATCCGACGGCATTTTATAATTACACCGCTTCCCAAAACTAACCTGGCACAATCTAATCTTCTCTTTATAGTGCGTTTGTTAAATCTAGCACAAGAGCGACAGCCAACAACGCCGTGCTCAGGCCCTAAGCAAGGTATACACAAGGTATGGTAATCCCTATGAGGTATCTGTTTCCCACAAGAAATACAGTTATTCACTTTTTCTGACATCCGTAAAATACTGAGGCAAGAAAAACCAAAATAATCCCCAACGGGTACTTAGCCAACTTGGATTCGGTCTGAAACTCCGACTTCGGAAAATCTCAGAACGCCAACCTGCACTTGCAAAACTGCTTCTGCATCGGACCATGCGGCAAAAAAGACTGAGGATATGACGTCGGTCATGCGCATTTGTACCCTGACGTCCTGACGTCAGACTAATGCGCCTTGACCGACGTCAGCCATATACTTTGGTATTCGGGCCGACTGGGATAGCGGACTACCCAAGTGTAAGGACTGCAGCAATGTGGTATGAAGAACATCTTGTTGCTTATGGGAGGTGAAGAAATTCAAACTGAAGCTTTCATGTTACTCGGCAAGGAACTGTAACAACTTATTATTCTATGTAGTTTGAAGACCTGTGCAGTCATTATTGGGTCACAGAAACAGTTTTGAGAAAGAATCTGCTTTCTTTTACCAAAGAAGTTTATCATAAGCACATCTCCTAGTTCCAATTTTACTGAAGCTATTTTCTCAGAGTATGCTGATGTTTTCGATGACAAGTTAAGCAAACTTCCAGTTATGTATTCTATGACATTAGACCCGGAGGTCAGTCTAGTTGTCAGGCCAGCAAGAAAAGTTCCGATAACTATACAGAATAAAGTCAAGGCTCAGCTGAATAAAATGGTGTAGCAAAATGTGATATGTCCAGTCACAGAACCAACTAAATGGGTGTCATCTATGGTAGCAGCTCACAAAAAAGGCTCAGACAAAATCAGAATATGTATTGACCCAAGAGATTTGAACTAAGCGTTAAAGAGGCCACATCATCCAATGTGTACACTCGAGGAGGTCGCAGCTCTAATACCGAATGCCACTGTTTTTTCTGTCTTGGATGCAAAAAAGTACAGTTGTGTACACTTACCATAAATGTAGATGTTCGAGTGTATTCACTGTTGCAGTCATTACATTTGGGATATCTGCTTGCAGGTAGCTCTCAGTCGGCCTGATTATTAAAGTTGTGGGTCCTGCGTCGGTTGCTGTCTCTTCTTCCATGATGTCAGCTAGTCAGGGGTATAAAGCATGCAGCTGATGCCATTACATCAGTTTTTCTTGCCCCAGATGTCAGGTGCTCCCATAATGGGAAGCAATTATATACACGGTTACAGCTCCAACTATAAGCAAATACACTAGAAAGCTAAAATACAGTAAACAAGGAGAGAGGTATAGCAAGTAGAAGTCAGGGGGCTGGAGGGAGGGTAACCAGGACTGCAACAGTGAATACACTCGAACATCTACATTTATGGTAATTGTACACAACTGTACTATGTTCTTCGTGTTTCACTGTTGCAGTCATTACATTTGGGTAGATTCCCAAAACTAAGGAAGGGAGGAAACAATTAGAGAGCATTAGGACCAGCTATTAGGCCCTGCAAGACTGCAGTGACAAAACCAGCTCTGGATTTAGAGAAAATAGTCAAGTGGTAATCCTTGGTGAAGGTATGAACAGAACTCCAGGTAGCAGCTTCTAGGATGTCGCTAGTAAGAACACCTCTGAGAAAGGCTGTTGAAGAAGATGCAGCACTGGTGGAATGTGATCTTATCCTCTGTGGGGTAGGTTTTCCATGGTGCTTATTGCAGAAATTATTGTAATGGCCTATCCATTTAGAAATAGTTTGCTTTGAAATGGCCTTCCCCTCTGCCCCTGCAGCAAAGGCAACTAGCAGCTGTTCCATTTTCCTGAGAGGCTAGTCCTGTCCAAATAAAAATCTAAGTTGTCTGTGCACATCCAAAGAGTGCAGTATTCGTTCTCCTTTGTTCTGTGGACTAGAAAAGAAGGTTGGAAAATGAATGGACTGATTAAGGGCCACACTGGATAAGGCTGTTTTCCAAGAAAGGAATTTCAACTCTGCAGTTGCAACTGGATCAAAGGGAGGTACAGTGGGCTTTTCCATACAAAGTTAAGGTCCCAGGCTGGAGTACGGGCTCTCCTGGGTGGTCTTAAAATTTTGGCCCCTCTGAGGAATTGCTTCAGCAGGGGGTGAGAGAAGTGGGGTGACTCCGTATTATAATGCGCTGAAATGGCAGAGGCATGAATTTTAATAGAAGAGAAGGAAAGGCCCTTGTGAAGCATCTCTGTTAAGTATTGAAGAATATAGGGTAAACTGGGCACTATTGTGCCCATCCCCTGAGCTTGGCTCCAGGAAAGCACAGTTTTGTACCTACCATTAATGTAGATGTTCGAGTGTTAATACAGCTGCAGTCATAACAGATGGGTTCTCCTGCCGTCAGGCGGGTCCTCAGTCGGCCGAATTCCAAAGTCTAGGTCCGGTGTCGGTTGTCGTCGCTTCTTCCCTGACGTCAGTACGCCAGGGGTATAAAATAACCAGCTGACGCCATTTTCTTCAGTTTTTCTTGCCCCAGATGTCAGGTGCCCCCAGAAGGAAGGCAATACATAAATTTGTGTGATAAAGCAACGCAATATAATCAAAATACAGTAGTGAAAGCAAATACATCAAGAATGAATACCCCAATCAAGTAGCATGAGGAGGTGTCAGCCAACAGGCCTGTCCCAAGAGGGAAAGGAGGGAGGGAAACCTGGACTGCAGCTGTATTAGCACTCGAACATCTACATTTATGGTAGGTACAAAACTGTACTATGTTCATCGTGCATACAGCTGCAGTCATAACAGATGGGTAGAATCCCAAAGCTAAGAAAGGGGTGGTAGGCACTAGGTGGAACTAGGAGGAGCCAAAATGCCCTGCAAGACTGCAGTGGCAAAGCCCGATCTAGATTTGGAGTATAATGGAAGGTGGTAATGCTTGGAGAAGGTATGCACAGAACTCCAAGTGGCTGCTTCCAAAATATCTTTGGTAGGAACTCGTCTGAGAAAAGCTGCAGAGGTAGCCGTGGCCCTTGTTGAGTGAGATCTGATGCCTGTAGGTACAGTTTTGCCATGAAAAGAATAGCAAAAGCGTATGCAGTGGGCTATCCATTTTGAGATAGTCTGTTTGGAAATTGGCTTTCCTTGAGCTCCTATGGCATAGGACACAAAGAGCTGATCTGATTTCCTGAAAGGCTTTGTTCTGTCCAAATAATAATGCAGTTGTCTGTGGATGTCCAAGGAATGTAGTAATCTCTCCCCTTTGTTTTGAGGATTAGGATAAAAGGTAGGTAAGTGTATAGCCTGATTCAAAGCTACCCTGGATACCACTTTTGGCATAAAGGACGGGTTGGTTCGTAAGGAAACTCTGTCCTGATGGAAGATGATGAAAGGCTGTACAGCCATGAGAGCTTGTAGTTCCGATACTCTACGAGCTGAGGTAATAGCTAGAAGGAAAGCTGTTTTCCAGGACAAATATTGCAAATCTGATGAGGCAGCTGGCTCAAAAGGAGACAAGGTCAGCTTTTCTAGAATGAAACTGAAATCACAAGCAGGTATTGGTTGTTTCCTTGGGGGTTTTAGATTCTTAGCCCCTCTGAGGAACTGTCTTAAGAGGGGATGAGAGAATATGGCTGGTTCAGTGTTGTATTCTGCAGAAATGGCTGAGGCATGGATTTTGATGGAGGAGAAAGAAAGTCCACTGCTTAGCAGCTCAGCTAGATACTGTAATATTTGAGGTAAATTCAGTTTTCCAGGATCCTGGCCCTTTTTCTCATTCCAGACACAAAACCGTTTCCATTTTTGGAGTAAGCTTTTCTGGTAGATGGCCTTCTAAATGACATCCTGCACCTCCTTGGAGAGTAGGGTCTGTTGTGATGCTAAGGAATCTTCCATGTGGCTAGATTGAGTGTTTTTAGCTGACTGTTAAGAGTTTTGAAGCTGTGCTGGGTCAGAAGAAGAGGCATTAGAGGCAGGGTCCATGGTGGGGAATGTATCAGGCTCCTCAGGAGTGGGTACCAGTGTTGTCTTGGCCAGTCTGGAGCAATGAGAATCATCTTTGGTCTGTCTGCTCTGGTTTTTAATAGAACTTTTGGCAGCAGAGGAAGAGGTGGGAAGGCGTAAACTATCATTGATGTCCAACTGAAAGAGACAGCGTCCACTCTCCAGGCCTTTGGATGAAAAATCCTTGAGCAGAATTTTGTCAATTGGTGATTTTCGTGGGAGGCAAAGAGATCTATGCCTGGCCTTCCCCATGCTTGAATTATCTCTGTAAAAACTTGAGGATGCAACTTCCATTCGTGTGGATCTGTCATATTTCTGCTTAGGTTGTCTGCCAGCGTGTTTTCCTTGCCTGGCAAGTACTGTGCTTGTAGTTCGATTTGTAAGTCCAGGACCATGTTCCAAAGTGACATGGCCAGTCTGCATAGGGGGTATGAATGGGTTCCTCCCTATTTATGTACCACATTACTGTGGTGTTGTCCGTCCTTATAAATAGTTGACCTGGTTGCAGGAGGTCTTTGAAAGCTATAATAGCATTTATTACTGCTAGCATTTCCTTTTGATTGATGTGCAGGTGCTTTTCTTTTTGGGACCATTTGCCCTGAATGCACCGATCTGTCATGTGCGCCCCCCAGGCGTAGTCCGAGCCTGTTGTGATGACTTGATTTGCTTGAGGCTTGCTGAATGGGAGACCTGTGTTTGCTTGGCATGCTTGAGCCCACCACAGAAATTCCTTTTGAAGACATGGAATTAGTGGTATTATTGTTTCCAGGCTGTGGCTGTGTTGAGACCATATGGTTTTCAGGTACCATTGAGGTTTCCTCATATGCAGCTTTGCACATGGGATTAGTAAGATGCAAGATGCCATGAATCCCAGAGCCTGCAGGATTTTCCTTGCAGTCAGCCTGGTGCAATTTGCTAGTGTTCTGAAGTATTGAGTTAGTTGCCCCTGCTTCTCTGGCGTGAGGTAGGCCATCTTGGTGTTTGTGTCCAAGTTGGCACCCAGGAAAATTATTTTCCGAGAGAGTATTAGCCTCGATTTCTTTTTGTTGACTGTGTATCCCAGAGAATTCAACAACATTATTACATAAGCCAGATGTTTCAGAAGAATGTGCTTGCTGTCCGCTTGGATCAGGCAGTCGTCCAAATAGGAGTATATTTGTATCCCTTGAAGTCTGCAGTAGGCAATTACTGATGCCAGGCATTTTGTGAATACTCTGGGCGCAGTAGATAAGCCAAAGGGCAACGCAGAGAATTGATAATGGGTTGAACCTGCAAGAAATCTGAGGTATCTTCTGCAATTTTGTCTGATTGGGACATGCAGGTATGCCTCCTTGAGGTCCAATGTTACCAGTCAAGACTCCTTGCCCAGCATGGGAAGAAGCTGCTGTAGAGTGAGCATCTTGAATTTTGGAACGAGTTGAAATGTGTTTAGGATGGATAGGTCCAAAATAGGTCTCCAATCTTTTCCCTTCCTTGGTACCAGGAATAGTCTGGAATAAAAACCTTGACCTTGTTCGTGCGTAGGTACCTCTTGAATAGCTGTCATGTCCATGAGATCTGAAATTAGTCTTTGTGCCTCTGCCCTTTGATTGTGTGGCAGGTTTGGCATGCCTCTCATTTTTGGAAGGGTGTGAAAATGGAATCTGTAGCCTCTGTTTATAATGTCCAGGATCCATTTGTCTTTTGCGACAATATGCCAATTTTTTGAAAATAATGCCAGTTTTCCGCCTAATGGTGCTGCCATTTGAGTCTTGCTTGGCATGCAAAGGGGAAAGTCATTGGGCTTGCTTTCTGAATGGTTGCGAGTTATCCTCACCACCTCTTTGTGTAGGAGCTTGCCATGGTCTGCCTCTAAACGATCCTTGGGATTGCCCTCTGCCCTCGGCCTGTATCTACCTCTTTGGGGTCTGTCCGTGGCTGGAAAGGACCAATTTTTGGAAGGCCAATTTCTACTGAAACGTGGGGGTTGTACCTGTAGACAATCTTTCACTGTTTGCATTGATTTAGCCTTTTCCTCCATTTTCCTTAAAACCTCCTCAGCATTAGCACCAAATAATACATCTTTTTGTAGAGGGGCATCTAGTAATTTAGCTTTGACATGATCTGGTAAGGTTTGTTCCTTGAGCCAGGCATGCCTATGTATGACTGATCCTGTAACAGCAGCTCTACATGAGGCCTCTAGAGCACCAAAACCACATTGTAAGGTATGTTTACCCACTTGTTCTGCACTATGCATCAAATCCTGCAACTCCTTCAAGTCTGGTTGTTCAGGTTGTGACATTTTATTTCTCAATTGTGATAACAAACACTGCTGGTACTTTAGCATATGGAACGGACAGTTTAATGCCCTCATGGTTAAGGTGGCCGAGGTATATACCTTTTTTCCCCACCTTTCTAAGGATCTGGAATCTCTCTCGGAAGGTAATGGATTTTTAGAAGTGGAGGCCTTAATTCCCTTGGGGCCCTGTGAGATAGTTTCTGGGTCAGCAGCATGGCTTTTGCATAGAAATTGATGTGAGTCAGGAACCCTGTAGTACCTGTCAGGCTTGACTGGAGCTGGAGGTAGAGAATCCGGGTTAAGGCAGGCCTCAGTACACATCATCTAGTATGTCCAAGACAGGAGGTATAGCTAGAGGCCTGTGCTGAGGTAGCAAGAGAAATTCCCTAAGCCTTTTCTTGGAATCTGAATAATCTTGGCCTTCCCAGTGGAAGTGTTCCCTTAAGGTATGCAAAGTTTCCCCAAATGAGTAATCCTCTGGGGGGGGGAGACAGAGGGGATGGACTCCTCAGCATCAGAATCTTCAAAAGGGGAGTAAGAATGTTCCTGTTCATCAGAGTGCTCTGAAATAATGGAGCCCTGATCAGAGGAGGGGGATTCTTCCTCCACACTGGGCCTTTTGTCGGGGTTGAGAACCCCTGATAAGAGTAATCAAATCCTCAGCCATTTTAAGCATCTGTTTTTTAGGCATGGGGCCTGGAGATGGGCCCTGTGTAGCTTGTCTCTTAGAATGCATGGCTGCTTTAGACTTAGTGTAAGCCTTGATGGAAAAAGAAGAGGAAGGTCTGAAGACACCTTGAGGAGGTAGACCTGTCCACATTTTGAGAGTCACCGCCAAGAGTGGCTTCGTATCTGTAGTCGGGGTGGGCGAGGAGCCTGCGACTGGCACAGGAGACACCGCCAATGTAGTGTCGCCGGTAGTCAGGGGCTGCGAGGGCACCTCGCTGAGAACCGGACCACCTGTAGTCGGCTTTGGCGTGGTGTCGGTAGAGGCATGGACCTCATGTGTCGGTCCTTGTCTTTATGCTTTTTAGACAAAACTGGAGTCGGAGTATCCGACAACATAATATAGTTAAATTTTTGCCAAAATAATGCTGGGCGAACTCCGCCCAATGCTTAATGGTGTTTGTTGAATGTAGCACAAAAGTGACAGACCGAGACATCGTGGTCTGGGCCTAAACAAGGAATACAGAGGAATGGAAATCCTTATGCGGTATTTGCTTCCCACATGAAATACAATTATTAACTTTGTCTGACATCGGTCTGAGGCAAGAAAAGTTTCCCCAACGGGTACTTAGCTTTCAAGAAGACTTGCTGCAAAATTTCGTAATTTCTGGAGCTGGCCGACCGGCACTTGCGAACTGCTTCTGCCGGGGCACGCGGCAAGAAAGACTGAAGAAAATGGTGTTGGCTGGTTATTTTATACCCCTGGCGCACTGACGTCAGGGAAGAAGCGACGACAACCGACGCCGGACCTAGACTTTGGAATTCGTCCGACCGAGGACCCGCCTGACGGCAGGAGAACCCATCTGTTATGACTGCAGCTGTATGCACGATGAACATCACAATCTTTTCCACTTTTCAGCATAGGATTTTCTGGTACTAGGCCTCCTTGCCTCCAGAATGACATCCAGCACTTGCTTACTGAGGGATGGCAATGGAGAGCTCAGGTAATTAGCCAGGCTGCAAGGTTCAGGGTTTGAAGCTGGGGGTGCAGAATCTGGCCCTCCTGCTGGGACAGCAAGGAAGTGGTCTGAGGCAGGTGCCATGGTTCTAGCAGTAACACACTGCACAAGAGGGGGTACTAGTGTTGGTATGGCCAGTCTGGTGCAATGAGTATTGTCCTTGGTTTGTCCTGTTTGATCTTTAGTAGAACTTTGGAGAGGAGAGGCAGAGGGGGAAAGGCATAAACTGAGAGGTTTTCCCAGGTGAAGGACAGGGCATCCACTTTCCAAGCTTGTCTGTGGGGAGTCCTTGTGCAGAATTTGTCCAATTGGTAGTTCTGAGGGGAGGCAAACAGGTCCATCTCTGGGCCCCCCCCATTTGTTTCTCAACATGTTGAATATCTATGGTTCCAGTTTCCACTAGTGTGGGTCCATGAGATTTCTGCTTAGGTCGTCTGCCAGTGAGTTTAGCTTGCCTGGCAGGAAATGAGCCTGTAGGTACACTTGGTAGCTCAAGGCTGTGTTCCACAGAGCCATGGCTAGTCTGCAGAGGGGGTATGAGTGGGTTCCCCCCTGCTTGTTTATGTACCACATAACAGTGGTGTTGTCTGTTTTTACCAATAATTGTCCGGGAAGGATGTGGTCCTTGAAGGCTGTCAGAGCATTCTGTACAGCTAGCATCTCTTTTTGATTGATATGCAGGTGCATTTGACTCTGGTTCCATTTGCCCTGAATGCACTACCCGGCCGAGTGAGCCCTGATGCGTCTGTTAGGGTGGCAGGGAGTAGAGTGAATGGCAGTCCCTTGTTGAGGTAGCAGGCCTCTGCCCACCAAAGGAATTCTGTCTTTATACAAGGGATGATAGGAATCACTGATTCCAGGTCCTGAAAACGTTGACACCATAGGCTTTTTAGATACCATTGTAGTTTCCTCATATGCAGTCTTGCATATGGAATTAGTAGGATGCAAGAGGCCATGAACCCCAGAGCTTGCAGTATTTTCCTTGCAGTTAGCTGGGTCTTTGTGGCCAGTAATTTGAAGTAGGCTGTCAGATAAACTTGTTTCTCTAGCATGATGTAGACCATCTGGAAGTTGTGTTCAAGCTTTCTCCCAGGAATACAATTTGTTGGCAGGGTACTAGATGAGATTTCTTTTCATTTATGGTGTACCCCAGTGAGGTTAGCAGTTTCTTTACAAATGCCAGATGACTTAATAGTGTCCTGGCTTTCTGCCTGAATTAGACAATCGTCCAGGTATAGGTATATTTGAATATTTCTTTGCCTGCAGAATGCAATGACTGGAGCTAGGCATTTTGTGAATACCCTGGGCACAGTAGATAAGCCAAAGGGCAGTGCAGAGAAAGTACAGTTGTGTACCTACCATAAATGTAGATGTTCGAGTGTATTCACTGTTGCAGTCATTACAATTGGGTTATGCTGCTGGCAGGCTACCCGCAGTCGGCCCTAATTCCAAAGTCTAGGTCTGGCATCGGTTGCTGTCGCCTCCTCCCTGACGTCACTGTGCCAGGGGTATAAAAGATGCAGCAGATGCCATTTTCTTCAATTTTTCTTGCCCCAGATGTCAGGTGCCCCCCAAAAGGGTAGGCTAAAAAAATATGTCAATAAAGCATGCATGCACCAAAGTAAATTATTCCTTCCTCTACAAGCAAATACACCACATAGGTTGTATAGAATAGAGAAGTACAGATAAGTTCCAGCAAAGATAAGGGGGATGGTGGGAGGGTAACCTGGACTGCAACAGTGAATACACTCGAACATCTACATTTATGGTAGGTACATAAAGTACAGTTTTGTACCTACCATAAATGTAGATGTTCGAAGATCCACATTGCTGCAGTCCTTACACTTGGGTAGTCCGCTGTCCTCGGGCCCGAATATCAAAGTATAAGGCTGGCGTCGGTCAAGGCATTTGACTGACACCAGGACGTCAGGGTACAAATGCGCATGACCGACGTCATATCCTCAGTCTTTTCTTGCCCCAGATGCCAGAAGACCCTAAAAATAAAGGTCAAAACCAAAAGACAGCAAACAAACAACCAACCACCCTTGCACTAATTATATGTACAATATATACAATATACACAATATTTACAACCCAACCCACACAACCACCTCTAACTACAGAGGGAAGGAGGGAGGAGTAATTGGACTGCAGCAATGTGGATCTTGAACATCTACATTTATGGTAGGTACAAAACTGTACTATGTTCTTCATCTCACATTGCTGCAGTCCTTACACTTGGGTAGAATCCCAAAGCAGAGGTAAGGGAGGATGGCCAAACTATAAGGAAGCAGGAGCTGCCAAAATGCCCTGCAAAACAGCAGTGGCAAAACCAGCCCTGGATTTAGAGTAAAGTGGTAGGTGATAATGCCTAGAGAAAGTATGCACTGAACTCCAAGTAGCTGCCTCCAAAATATCCTTGGTTGCCACCCCCCTCAAAAAAGCTGTCGAAGTGGCAGTAGCCCTAGTGGAATGAGGCCTAATCCCAGCTGGAATCTCCTTGCCATGATGGGAATAACAGAAAGCAATGCAAAACCCAATCCACTTAGAAATAGTTTGTTTTGACACAGGCTTGCCCTGAGAACTCAAAGCAAAAGAAACAAATAACTGCTGAGACTGCCTGAACCCTTTAGTTCTGTCCAAATAATATCGCAACTGCCTGTGTACATCTAAAGTGTGCAAAATCTTTACCCTTTATTTTGGGGATTTGCATAAAAAGTAGGCAAATGAATAGTTTGGTTTAAAGCCACACTAGAAACCACTTTAGGCATAAAGGAAGGATTAATGCGTAAAGATACCTATCCTTATGGAAAATTAAGAAAGGCTCAACCGCCATAAGGGCCTGCAATTCAGAAACCCTTCTTGCAGAGGTAATGGCCAACAAAAGGCAGTCTTCCATGATAAATATTTCAACTCAGTAGTAGCTGCAGGCTCAAAAGGTTGTAGAGTGAGTTTCTCCAACACAAAATTGAGATCCCAAGCAGGAGTAGGAGCTCACGTGGGGTCTTATATTCTTTGCCCCTCTAAGAAATTGCTTGAACAAAGGATGAGAAAACAATGGTGGGTCACAGTCATAGTGAGCTGAAATTGCTGCAGCATGAACCTTAATAGAAGAGAAGGACAAACCTTTGTCCAGTAACTCAGTAAGATATTGAAGAGCCACACTTAAATTAGGCTCAGAAACATCAAAATCCTTTGCTGCACTCCAAAATAAAAATCTCTTCCATTTATCTGCGTACACTTTCCTTGTACTAGGCCTTCTAGCTTCCAAAATCACATTCAAAACTTGTTGTGGAAGTTGAGACCCTCTATGGTTCAAAACAGAATATGCCAGGCTGTTAGGTGAAGAGAGTGAAGTTTGACATTGAGCAAATGACTGTCCTCCTGGGACAACAGGTGTGGAATCAAGGCAAAGGCCATGGAGGCTTCCGTACCAGACTTCTCAGTAATGGGTACCAGTGCTGTCGAGGCCAATCTGGAGCTATTAAAATCATCCTTGGCTTGTCCTGTCTGACCTTTAGAAGTACCTTTGGGAGGAGAGGCAGAGGTGGAAAGGCATACACATGAAGATTGCTCCAATTGAAAGAAAGAGCATCCACTTTCCAAGCTGTGGGATGAAACCTTTTAAATTGCAAAACTTTGGCAGCTGATGGTTTAGTGGAGAAGCGAACAGATCTATGTCTGGAGTTCCCCATGACACTGTCAATTTCTGAAATACATGAGGATCCAATTTCCACTCGTGGGGATCCATAATTGCCTGCTCAACACATCTGCTAAGGAGTTCTGTGCTCCCGCAGAAACCTTGCTTGAAGATTGAGCTGTAAACTGAGAGCAGTCTCCCACAAAATCATTGCTTGCCTGCATAGAGGATAAGAATGTGTTCCCCTTGCTTGTTGATGTACCACATGACAGTTGTGTTGTCTGTTAGAATCAACACCTGCCCTGGAAGAAGTAAATCCTTGAAAGCTATTAATGCAAACTGGACTGCTAACATCTCCTTCAAGTTGATATGTAGATGTTGTAGTCTGGCAGGCCACTTGTCTTGTATCCACTTTCCATTTAGATGAGCTCCCCAAGCTTTGTCTGAGGCATCTGTCGTTAAAATCTGACTCGCCTCTGGCCGGGTCACAGAGAGTCCCTTGTTTAGGTGACATTCCTGAGCCCACCACAAAAATTCCTTTTGAATGCAAGGTATTATTTGAATGACAGTGTCCAGATCCTGGCAGTGCTGTGTCCATACATTTTTGAGATACCACTGCAGCTTCCTCATATGCAGTTTGGCATTGGGAAGCACCAGAATACAAGATGCCATGAACCCTAAGGCTTGAAGGACTGTCCTTGCAGTCAGCCCGGACTGATGAGATAGTTGATGGAAGTAAAGGGAAAGATTCTTTTGTTTGTCCGGGGTCAAAAAGGCCATCTGGGATGCTGTGTTCAGTCTTACACCCAGAAAGCACATGTCCTGAGAGGGTACTAGACTGGACTTTATTTCGTTCACAGAATACCCCAGGCATCTTAGCACTGCTATCACATATTCCAAATGATGAAGAAGCTCGTCCCTTCCTTGAGCCAGAATCAGGCAATCGTCCAAATAAGGATAGATATCTGTATTCCTTTTAGCCTGAAGAAAGCTATCACTGGAGCCAGAACTTTCGTGAACACTCTGGGCGCAGTAGATAAGCCAAAGGGCAATGCAGAGAACTGATAGTGAGAAGCCCCAGCTCGAAAACGCAGATACTTCCTGCAACTTAGTCTGATAGGAACATGAAGGTAAGCCTCCTTGAGATCCAAAGTTACCATCCAATGATCTTTGCCCAGCAGAGGTAAAAGCTGTTGTAACGTCAACATTTTGAACTTGGGAATGTCCAGATAAGTGTTGAGGATAGAGAAATCCAAAATTGGTCTCCACGTGTTCCCCTTCTTTGGTACTAGGAACAGGCGAGAATAAAATCCTAGGCCCACTTCTGGCATAGGGACCGGCTGTATGGCCCCTATTTGGAGTAACAGAGAAATTTGCTTGTGAGCCTCTATTCTTTGTTGAGGAGGAACGTCTGGCATGCCTTTGAAAGGAGGCAAGGTATGGAAATAAAACCTGTAACCGTGGTGTATGATATCCAATACCCATCTGTCTTGGGTAATTAAACTCCAATTTTCTTTGAAAAGTGCCAACCTTCCTCCCAAAGGTGCTGCCAGGCAGAAGGCTCTGGCAGCTGAAAAGGTAGGTCATTGGGTCTGTTTACGAAAGGACTGACCCCTGCCCTCACCGAAGACTGTGCAGGAGAACTCCCTGTTCTAGGCCTGAAAGAGCCCTGAGCTCTGCCCCTACCACGTCTAGATCTACCCCTAGACTGGGAATCATAAGAAGGATACGTCCACCCCTTAGTAGGCCAATTTCTACTAAACTTTGGAGGCTGAACCTGCAAAAATCTTTAACAGTCTGCATAGACTTAGCCTTGTCTTCCATTTTCTTTAAAACTGCCTCAACAGGAGAACCAAACAACACATCAGATTGTAAAGGAGCATCTAAAATCCTTGTTTTAACATGGTCAGATAAATTTTGATCCCTCAGCCAGGCGTGCCTGCGAAGAACTGACCCAGTGGCAGCCACCCTAGACGAGGCTTGTACAGCATCAAAACCACATTGCAAAGAATGCTTACCCACCTGTTCAAAAACATGTACTAAATCTTGTAACTCTTTACAATCAATACCTTCCGCCAGAGCATCAACCTTAGACCTCAATTGTGAAAGGAGATAGTTTTGGTATTTCAACATGTGAAACTGGCAATTCAAAGCCCTCATAGCTAGAGTGGAAGAAGTATAAACTTTCTTTCCCCATCTATCCAAGGCCCTGGCCTCTTTATCTGCAGGAACCGGATTCTTGACAACAGAAGCCTTAACACCTTTAGGCCCCTGGCTAACAGTTTCTGGGTCCGCCCTAGGACTCTTAAAAAGATACTTATGAGCTTCAGGCACCCTGTAATACCTATCCGGTTTAACAGGAGCAGGAGGCAAAGAATCAGGATTAAGAGAAGCCTCTGTAAAACATCTTCCACTACATCCAAAACAGGAGGTATAGCCAAAGGCCTATGCTGGGGTAAAAACAAAAATTCCCTAAGCCTTTTCCTGGAATCAGAGAAGTCCTGACCTTCCCACTTAAAATGCTCCCTCATGGAATGAAGCGTTTCTGAAAAAGAAAAATCCTCAGGAGGAGAAGCAGAAGGAGTAGAATCATCCACATCTGAATCAGAATAAGAAGAGTACTCCTGCAGGTCTTCAGCCGAAGACTCTGAAACATCCGAAGCCTGCTCAAAACTCTCTAGCTCAGGCTCCACCCTAGGTCTCTTATCAGGAGGGGGCAAAGAACCCCTAATCAAAGAAATCAAATCTTCTGCCATTTTAAGCATATGCTTCTTGGGCACAGTTCCTGAAGAACTAGGGGTGACACCAACTGAAGCTAAACCTGGCCTGCCTCTGGGAGAAGCCTTGGAAACAGAAGGAGAGGGCCTAACCACCCTAGGCAGGGAGGGGAGTATAGTAACCTGAGAAGCCCCATCACCCTGACCTGCCTCCTGAGAGGCCACATCCTGCAATAACAAAGTCTCTCCCTGGGATCCCAAAGAAACCTCCGGTGGAACCACTGGCTCCACCGACACCTCTAAAGAACCGGCGTCCGTGCGGACAGTTCTTCTAGCCTAGGCTTAACTGCTTTGTCCTTGCGCTTCTTGAAGAAGCGGGCGCCGGAGCATCCGGCGGCATTTTATAATTGCACCGCTTCGAAGACTAACCTGGCACAATCTAATCTCCTCTTTATAGTGCGCTTATTGAATCTAGCACAAGAGCGACACCCAACAACGTCGTGCTCAGGCCCTAAACAAGGAATACACAAAGTATGATAGTCTCTATGCGGTATCTGTTTCCCACAAGAAATACAATTATTCACTTTTCTGACATCCGGTAAACCACTGAGGCAAGAAAAAACTAAAATATTCCCCGGGGTACTTAGCCAACTTTGACTCGGTCTGAAACTCCGAAATCGAAAAATTTCAGAACGCCAACCGGCACTTGCAATACTGCTTCTGCATCGGACCATGCGGCAAAAAAGACTGAGGATATGACGTCGGTCATGCGCATTTGTACCCTGACGTCCTGATGTCAGTCAAATGCGCCTTGACCGACGTCAGCCTTATACTTTGATATTCGGGCCGACCGAGGACAGCGGACTACCCAAGTGTAAGGACTGCAGCAATGTGAGATGAAGAACATCTGTACTATGTTCGTGTTTCACTGTTGCAGTCATTACAATTGGGTTGAATCCCAAAGCTACGGTTGAGAGGTTGGAGCTAAATAGGATTAGAAGCGGCTATGAGGCCATGCAGAACTGCAGTGGCAAAGCCTGCACTGGATTTAGAGAAGAGTGGTAAGTGATAGTGCTTTGTAAAAGTCTGCACTGAACTCCAGGTTGCAGCCTCTAAAATGTCTTTGGTTGGTACGCCTCTGAGGAAGGCTGCTGAAGTGGCTGCTGTTCTGATTGAATGTGGCCTAATGGCCTTAGGCACTGATTTGCCATATTGTGAATAGCAGAAACAAATGCAGTGGCCTATCCACTTTGAAATAAATAGTCTGCTTTGAGATAGCCTTTCCTTGTGATCCTGCAGCAAATGCCACTAGTAATTGCTCAGTCTTTCTGAAAGCTTTGGTTCTGTCCAAGTAGAAGCGCAGCTGTCTGTGTATGTCCAAAGAATGCAGAAGTCTCTCACCCTTATTCTGTGGGTTTGGATAAAAGGTAGGTAAGTAAATAGTTTGGTTAAGGGCCACACTGGATACTACCTTAGGCATAAATGTCGGGTTTGTCCTCAGAGAAACCCTATCTGGATGGAAAATGATAAAAGGTTCCACAGCCATGAGTGCCTGTAGCTCTGAGACTCATCTTGCAGAGGTAATTGCTAGGAGCAGAGCTGTTTTCCAAGCTAAAATTTTATATCAGCTGTAGCAGCTGGCTCAAAAGGAGGCATGGTGAGTTTTTCAAAGACATAATTGAGGTCCCATGCAGGTATTGGTGATCTCCTTGCCGGCCTTAAGCTTTTGGCTCCTCTGAGGTACTGCCTTAGTAAAGGATGAGAAAAAATAGGTGGCTCTGTATTGTAATGAACTGAAATGGCAGAGGCATGAATCTTAACTGATGAAAAGGATAGGCCTTTGTCCAGCATCTCAGTTAAGTATTGCAAAATCTGAGGAATATTTGGTACAATCGTGTCAAATCCTTGTGCCTGGTTCCAAGCACAGAATCTCTTCCATTTTTCGGCATAAGATTTTCTGGTGCTAGGCCTCCTGGCCTCCAAAATAACATCCATCACTGCTTTAGACAGAGGGCTGTTTTGAATGACTACGTTATCCACCATGCTGCCAGATTTAAGGTCTTGAGTTGGCTGTGCAGGATCTGATTGTTTTGCTGGGACAGTAAGTGAGGAATATGAGGTAATGTCCAGGCTGGGCATTGAGACAGGTTCCTTAGGACTGGGTACCAGTGCTGGCGGGGCCAGTCTGGGGCAATCAGTACCATTTTTGGCTTCTCTTGTCTGACCTTTAGGAGTACCTTGGGGAGGAGGGGCAGTGGAGGAAAGGCATATACTGTTAAGTTTTTCCAGCTGAAAGATAGAGCATCCACTTTCCATGCTTGCTTGTGATAAGTCCTTGTGCAGAATCTCTGTAGTTGGCAGTTGTGACGGGAGGCAAATAGATCTATGTCCAGGCATCCCCATTTCCTTGTTATCATGCTGAAGATTTGCGGATCCAATTTCCACTCGTGGGGATCCATGAGGTTTCTGCTTAGTTCGTCTGCTAGAGTATTTACCTTTCCTGTCAGGAATTGTGCCTGCAGATGTACTTGGTACATCAATGCTGTGTCCCACAAACTCATGGCTAGTCTGCAAAGGGGATAGGAATGAGTGCCTCCCTGCTTGTTTATGTACCACATGACTGTGGTATTGTCCGTCTTTATCAGTAGGTGTCCTGGATGAAGTTGGTCCTTGAAGGCTGTCAGGGCATTCTGAACAGCTAGCATCTCTTTTTGATTGATATGTAGGTGCATTTGGCTTGCAGACCATGTGCCCTGAATACATCTTCCTGCCATGTGGGCCCCCCAGGCATAATCTGATGCATCTGTTGTTAATGTCTGCCTGGCTGTGGGTAAAGTGAATGGCTGTCCCTTGTTGTGGTGACAGGCCTTTGCCCACCATCAAAAATCCTGTTGCAGGCAGGGAATGAGAGTAATTATTGTTTCCAGGCTTTGGCAATGTTGAGTCCAAGCACTTTTTAGATACCATTGAAGTTTCCTCATATGCAGTTTTGCATATGGAATTAGCAGAATGCAGGATTCCATGAAGCCCAAAGCCTGCAGATTTTTACTTGCAGATAACTGGGCCTTTGTTGCCAACAGTTTGAAATAAGTAGTCAGTTGCCTTTGTCTGGTGTGAGATAAGCCATCTGGGCAGTTGTATTTAAGCTTGCACCCAGGAATATCATCTCTTGAGAGGGTACTAGTTTTGATTTCTTTTCGTTTACTGTGTACCCTAGGCATGCTAGCAATCTTTTTTTACAAACGCCAGATGCTGTAGTAGAATGTCCTTGTTCTCTGCTTGAATGAAGAAGTCGTCCAAGTAAGGATATATTTGTATTCCTCTTTGTCTGCAGAATGCAATTACTGGAGCCAGGCATTTTGTGAAGACCCTGGGCGTAGTACATAAGCCAAAGGGCAGTGCAGAGAATTGGTAGTGCATTGAGCCAGCTATGAATCTGAGGTATCTTCTGCATGATTGTCTGATTGGGACATGCAGGTATGCCTCTTTTAAGTCTAAAGTCACAAGCCAAGTCTTCTTGCCCAACATAGGCAGAAGCTGCTGCAGAGTCAACATTTTGAATTTTGGAATATCCAGATATGTGTTTAGAATAGATAGGTCCAGTATTGGTCTCCAGGCTTTGTCCTTTCTGGGCACCAAGAACAGCCTTGAATAAAATCCCTGTCCCTGCTCTTGCTGTGGTACTTGCTGAATGGCCCTTATGTCCATGAGGGATGAAACTTGCTTTTGTGCCTCTGACCATTGATTTTTTGGCAGGTTTGGCAAACCGTGTGCCCTTGGCAGGGTACGAAAGTGAAACTTGTAGCCTTGTGACACACTATGTTCAAGACCCATTTGTCCTGGGTTATTATGTGCCAATTTTGATGAAAAAAATGCTAGTTTTCCCCCTAAAGGTGCTGCCAGAAGATAAGTGCTTGGCGCAGGCAGGGGGAAGTCATTGGGACTGTTTCCTGTATGGCTGTGATTTGTCTTCTCCGCTTTTGGAGGTAGAAGCACCCCATTGTTTAGACCTGTATGTGCCTTGGGGCTGGGATCTGCCTCTAGGGCATCTGTATCTGCCCCTTTGTGGCCTGTCTGACACTGGAAAGGACCAATTCTTTGTAGGCCAGTGTCTGCTAAATCTTGGAGGCTGTACCTGTAAGAAATCCTTGACTGTTTGCATAGATTTTGCTTTGTCCTCCATTTTCTTCAACACCTCCTCTGCTTTAACACCAAACAAGGTATCATGCTGTAATGGAGCATCTAATAATTTTGCTTTAACATGATCAGGCAGATTCTGTTCCTTTAACCAAGCATGCCTCCTGATGACAGAACCCGTAACAGCGGCCCTGCAGGTAGCCTCCACAGTATCAAAACCACATTGCAAAGTATGCTTTCCAACTTGTTCAGCTGCATGCAATAAATCCTGCATTTCTTTGTTTTCTGCACATTCAGAATTTATCAACATTTTCTGTTTAAGCAGTGACATAATATATTGCTGATATTTAAGCATATGAAATTGACAATCTAAAGCCCTTATAGCCAAGATAGCAGAAGTGTAAATCTTTTTTCCCCATTTGTCCAGTGCCCTAGAATCCCTGTCAGAGGGGGTAAGGTTTTTTGCAGTGGAAGCCTTGACCCCTTTGGGACCCTGAGAGATAGTTTCTGGGTCAGCAACAGGGTTTTTAAAAATAAATTTATGTGAATCAGGAACCCTGTAGTATCTGTCTGGCTTAACAGGAGCTCTAGGCAAGGAATCAGGAGTCAGACTGGACTCTGAAAAAACATAATCTACAATGTCTAACAGGTGGAATAGCAAGGGGCCTGTGCTGAGGTAGTAAAAGGAAGTCTCTGAGCCTTTTCTTAGATTCAGAATAATCTTGGCTCTCCCAGTGGAAATGCTCCCTCATGGTATGCAGAGTTTCCTCAAAAGAATAATCCTCAGGAGGAGAGGCTGAAGGGATAGATTCTTCATCATCAGAATCCTCATAGGGAGGAAGAGAGTATTCCTGATCAGAAGAGGAATCAGATGAAATGGAAACCTGATCTGAAGATTAATATTCTGTCTCTTGCCTAGGCCTTTTATCAGGAGGGGGATGGGACCCCCTGATCAAAGTAATTGGGTCTTCGGCCATTTTGAGCATCTGTTTTTTAGGCATGGAGGCCTGTCCATGGGGCTTGTACTTGTTTATTTGTCTTTATAGGTGCTTTAGTCTTTGCCTTTGAAGCTGAAGTCGTTTTTACATATAATTGTGTTCGCCTGAAAACACACTCAGAAGCCGATGCCTGCTCAGCAGCTCCGAACCCATCTGAGGGAATAGTTTCCAAGGTTCCAATACCTTGAGTTTCTAGCGGCCTAGTCAACTCCACATGGGAGTCGGTAGCGGCCTGCGGCTCTAAAGTAGCGGGCGTCAGGGGCTGCGAAAGCGCCTCACTGAGAACCGGCAAACCAGCGACTGGCTTAGAAGAAGCCTCGTCATCAGTTTTGGACCTCGGATGCTTGTCCTTTTCTTTGCGTTTCTTGTGAATTGCGGTAGTCGGATGGCTATCCGACGACATTGTGTAATTAAATCTTCTGCCAAAATAGTGAAATGCAAAATCGTACCGACGCTTAATAGTGCGTTGGTTAAATCTAGCACAGAACCGACAATTAGCAACGTCGTGGTCAGGGCCTAGGCAAGGAAAACTGTAGGAATGAAAGTCCTTATGAGGTATTTGCTTCCCACAAGAAATACAATTATTAACTTTTCTGACATTGGTCTGGAGCAAGAAAAAAGTTTCCCCAATGGGGTACTTAGCTTTTAATGAAGACTTTGGATCTGAAATTCAAACACGAAAATCTCAGGAGTTGGCCGACCGGCACTTGCGAACTGCTTTGCTTCGGGCACCACGCGGCAAGAAAGACTGAAGAAAATGGCGACGGCTGCATCTTTTATACCACTGGAGCACTGACGTCAGGGAGGAGGCGACAGCAATCGACGCCGGACCTAGACTTTGGAATTCAGGCCGACTGCAGGTAGCCTGCCAGCAGGATAACCCAATTGTAATGACTGCAACAGTGAAACACGATGAACATCTGATAGTGCATGTAACCTGCTCTGAAGCATTGGTATTTTCTGCAAGAATCCCTTATTGGGATTTGCAGGTAAGCTTCCTTTAAATCCAATGTTGCCAACCAGGCATTTGTGCCTAGCATGGGAAGCAGCTGATTAAGCGTTGGCATTTTGAATTTTGGAATTTCCAAAAAGGTGTTTAGGATAGATAGGTCCAGGATAGGACGCCAGGCGTGGTCTTTACTGGGTAAAAGGAAAAGTCTGGAGTAAAAACCTTGTCCCCATTCTTCTGCTGGGACAGGGTGAATAGCCCTGATACTTAGAAGATAGAGAACCTGCTGTTGAGCCTCTGCCCACTGATTTGGGGGTAGGTCTGGCCAACCTTTTGGGGTTGGTAAGGTGTGGTAGTGGAATCTGTATCCTTGGGAAACTACATTTAAAACCCATTTGTCTTGGGTAATGAGTTCCCAGTTTTTTGCATGCAGGGTGATCTTTCCCCCTAAAGGTGTGGTCAGATGATTTGGGCTTGAAAGGTTTAAGGTTAAGTCACTATGACAGTTTACCATAGGAGTGTCTTACTACTTCCAGCTTTGGAAGTGGGAGCCCCCCCCCCCACTGCTTAGGCCTGTGAGTACCTTGAGACTGTAGCCTAGGTGGTCTGCTGTTCCTGGATTTGGACTGAGAAGGCCTGGAAGAGACAGGAAGGGACCAATTCTTAGAAAGCCAATACCTACTAAATTGGGAGGCTGCACTTACAGGAAATCTTTAACAGTTTGCATAGATTTAGCTTTTTCCTCCATCTTTTTAAGAACTTCTTCTGCTTTGTTGCCAAACAGGCAGTCTTGGTTTAAGGGAGCGTCCAGTAATTTGGCTTTAACATGATCTGGCAGAGTTTGCCCCTTAAGCCAAGCATGCCTTCTAAGAACAGACCCAGTAGCAGCAGCCCTACAAGATGCCTCTAAGGAGTCAAAACCACATTGCAAAGTACGTTTACCAACTTGTTCAGCAGAATGCATTAAATCCTGTAATTCTTTATTTTCAGCACAGTCGGGCATCAACATCAATTTCTGTTTAAGTAATCCAATAATATGCTGCTGGTACTTTAACATATGAACAGGGGGGATAGCTAAAGGCCTGTGTTGAGGCAGTAGCAAGAATTCCCTAAGTCTCTTTTTGGAGTCAGAGTAATCCTGGCTTTCACAGCGGAAATGCTCCCTAAGAGTGTGCAAAGTTTCACCAAAAGAGAAATCTTCTGGAGGGGAAGCAGAGGGAATGGAGTCCTCTGCATCAGAATCCTCATAGGTAGAGAAGGGCAAATCCTGGTCATCAGAAGAAACAGAAATTTCAGAATCCTGATCAGAAGAATCAGAAGGAAAATCGGTTCTAGGTCTCAGAGAGAGAAGGGTGGCTTCCCCTAATTAGAGTAATAAGGTCTTCAGCCATTCTAATCATTTATTTTTTAGGCATATGGGCCTGACCATGTGGTTTAGATGTCATTTTTCTAGGCGTGGATAGAGTTTTAGGCCTTAAAGAAGAAGATGGTGTTGGTTTGATATGCATGTCAGTAGGCCTGAATACACCCTCAGAAACCGGTGCCTGCACTGTGGCTCTGGACCCATCCAAGTTAGAGGCATCCGCAGGTTCCATAGTCGAAGAAGCATCTTGCGGCATACCGGGCTCCGAATGGGTCTCAGTATAGGCCTGTGAATCTGAAGTAGAGGGTATCAGGGGCTGCGAAAGCACCTCACTGAGTACAGGCGAACTGGTGACTAGCTTAACAGAAGCGTCACTGGCAGCTTTGGACCTATGTGGTCTGTCTGTCTTTATCTTTACGTTTTTTCAGAATGTCAGTAGTCGGATGGCTTATCGAAGCCATTTCTGGATAATTAAACCAAATACCAAAATAGTTAGATGCGAAAATGAACCGAGGACGAAAAGTACGAGGATTGAGTAAGGCACAAAACCGACAGTGAGGGACGTCGTGGTCTGGGCCTAAGCAAGGAATGCAGTACGAATGAAAGTCTATATGAGGTATTTGCTTTCCACAAGTAATACAATTGTTAACTTTTACTGACATCGGTTTAGAGCAAGAAAAATGATCCCCAATAGGGTACTTAGCTTTTTGGAAGCCTTCGGTTCTGAAACACGAAAACGAAAATTTCAGGAGTTGGCCGACTGACACTTGCGAACTGCTTCTGCTTCGGGCATCGCATGGCAAGAAAGACTGATGTAATGGTGTCGGCTGCATGCTTTATACCCCTGGCTATCTGACGTCATGGAAGAAGAGACAGCAATCGTCGCAGGACCCAAGACTTTGATAATCAGGCCGGCTGAGGGCTACCTGCAAGCAGATAATCCAAATGTAATGACTGCAACACTGAAACACGAAGAACATGTTCATTTTGGCAAGTGATGCTTGATCGCAAATCCTCATTACTGACTACTTTCAGTACCCCGTTTGACAGATCTAGATTTCTTAGGATGCCATTTGGAATAAATTATGCAAGTGAAGTCTTTCAGCATGCAATGGAGCAAATTTCTTCGAGTTATCCTTATGCCATAATAGTAGGCAATGGTGAAGCAGAGCATGACAAGAATCAAGAGAGTTCTAGACAGAGCATGTGAAGTGAACCTAAACCTCAATCCCCTGAAGTCATTTATTTACTAGCAGTGGCTTGAGACCAGACCCATCCAAGCAAGCAGCTATCCTAGAGATGTCAGCACCAGATAATGTTCAAATTCTACAACATTTTCTTGGCACGGTCAACTATTTAGGCAAGTTTATACCAGACTTCAGTGAGTTGACAGCACCTTTGAGACAGCTAACATGCAATAATTTTACATGGTCTTGGTTGGAAGAGCACCAGAAAGCATTGGAGGTCCTTAAGCAAAAACTGCCACCCCACCTACGTTAAGATACTATGATGTCAATAAACCAGTCACTCTTTCCTGCGATACTTCAAAATTTGGTCTTGGCATGTCATTCTTCAAGAAGTCAAACCAGTAGCTTATGCATCCAGAACTCTTACCCAAACTGAAATGCAGTATGCTCAAATCAAGAAAGAACTTTTGGCAATAGTGTTTCCATGTTTGGGGGTTTCATGACTGTATTTATGGTCGAGCTATTCAGATTGAAACTGACCACCAAGCTCTGGTCACTATTTTGAAGAAGCCTATGCATTCAGCTCCAGCAAGATTGCAAATAATGATGCTAAGGCTGCAAAAGTACAACTACAAAATGGTCTACACAAAAGGTAAACTTCTTTATCTGGCTGATACCTTATCCAGATCACCCAGAAATACTACGGAACAGCTTCATGCACAGAATTTTGACTTTTGATGTCATGGAAGTGCATAAGTTTTCTACCATGAGACTTGATGAGCTGAGAGATCATACAAAGACTGATCCAGTTTTGCAAAACCTCAATCGCTACATTAATGCTGGATGGCCATCAAGGCAATCTAGTGTACCACCTGAAGTGCAACCTTATTTTCCTTAGAGATGAGATGTTGATGGAAGATGGCGTTATTTTCAATGGTCCTGAAAATTGCTGTCCCTGCTTACAAAATTAATATATCCAGATTTTGCATCGTGGTCACCCAGGTTCCGAATCTACCACAAGAAAGGCGAGAGGACTAGTATTTTGGCCAACTCTAGCAAAAGACATTGATAAAGTACTTTCTTCTTGTTCAGTATGTAATAATACTAAACGACATTTGAAAAGAGAACCAGTTCAGCTAAGTCAAGTTCCTGAACTACCTTGGTCAACAGTAGCCACCGATATATTCGAGTGGAACAATCAGCATTATTTGGTATTGGTAGACTTTTATTCAAACTGGTTTGAGACTGATTTGCTACCTAACCAATGGTAGTCCACATAAAGATATTTCTGATAATGGTACAAAATTTACTAGTCGTTTCAGAAATTTACAAGAGAATGGGACTTTGTACATGTTATTAGCAGTCCAGAATATCTGCAGTCAAATGGACTAGCTGAACATGCAGTACAGAGTGCAAAGCAATTACATGACAGGTCAAAACATGACAATATCAATGCCTTTTTGAATGTACTCAATCTCAGAAACATACCCTGTGATGATATACTTGGCTCACCTGCTCAAAGACTTCTATCCAGGCAAACCAGAAAAACGTTGCCTATCAGTTCCAGTTTGTTGAGGCCTAAAGCTAAGAACAACAAGGCAATTAGAGCTCAACTATTCAGAAAGCATTGTTTCCAGAAGTCCAGTTATGATAAATTGAGCAGATTTCTTCGTCCATTGAAAGGAAGAGAAACAGTAAGGATACAAACAGCGAAAGATTTTGACCAGATTGGTCAAGTGACAGGTATATGTGCCAAGCCGAGATCCTACCTAGTAGAATCTGAGGGTGGAGTACAGTACAAATTGCAGACATATTCTTCCTGTATCTGACTTGATATTGCAGCAATGTTCCTGTGATACAGACTCTAAATTTCAGAGCAATCTAGACTGTGTTCCTGTTGCAGAATGTGTCTTATCCTCTCCTTCCAGTCCTGATGATGTTCCTGATGTCCCAGAAGATGAACATTCAGCAGAGACAGTCCCAGTTGCTAGACCGGATTCCAGTTTCTATGTCACACAATTTGGTCATATTTCCAGACCTAGTCTGAAATATACAGCAACCTGGACATAATTGTGTATATGTACTGTATTTAATTTTGTATTGCATTACAAAAAGATTATATATATTGATTGCATGTTGATTAATATCATCATTGCATGACTATTTCTCAAAGAGGGAGGATGTAAAATGAATAGTGTGCTGTGTCTTTAAGAAGCATTCCAAAGACTGAACATGCGTATATATTGTCAGCACGTGCTAGGTTCAGTGCCATTTTATGAATGCAGCCAGACAGAGAACATGCATGAATGTAACAGCGAGTTTGTTTTAAGTCTATAGTTAAAGGTATTAAGCCTCATTTCTGATGTGTTTGTACATAATAAAGCTGCCTGAAGAGAACCCACAAAGTCTTGTCTATCGTATCCAGATAGGACGAGTGACAGCTAATAACCTTGTAACAGTTGCAAGAACTAGTCTCAGTAAATGTCATCCTCATTGATGGCATAGGCAGATAAAGCCCTAGCTGGCCTGAGCACTCCATGATGGATTACTGTCTCAAGCACTTGATGGTACAAGCAGATAAAGCCCTAGCTGGCCAAGGCACTCCATGATGGATTACTGTCTCAAGAACTTGATAGTATAGGCAGATAAAGCCCTAGCTGGCCAAGGCACTACATGATGGATTACTGTCTCAAGCACTTGATGGTACAGGCAGGGTATTATGGAAGTGCCTATCCTGAGGAGGAGGAGGAAGAGGAGGACAATTCAGGGCAGGCCTCCATAGGAGATGGCCAGGCTGAGGAGGTATAACTGGTCTAAGGGCCCAGGGTGAGTGAACATTTCTTGAACCACAGTTCATAACCCACCTAGCCTAACAGTGTGTGTGTTTAGCATCAGCATACTGGGGGAAAAATGTGTAAGAAAATCCTCTCAGAGCAGTATGAAGGCATCTTGCTTGGCCCTTTTTACTGTGCAATGCCCGTCAACTACAACTGCTAGATTTCAAACATGGACTGGAGGCAAGCATATGCAACAGCTCTCCTGGAAAGGAAATGTCCCTGGTGCAGGACACAAGAGGGAGCTCCACAAATGTCAAGGGAGCTTGAAAGGATGGGACTAAAAGAGGATAGTATTGGAGGCGAGGCACTTGAATTCAGTAACACACAAGTAAAAAAGGTCTCGGCAGATGTCGAGGGCACAGTCTGGATACTGCAAAATAGTAACTAGGGAAAACAGCCTAAAGAAAGAATTATGAAGGTCCTCTGTTTAATGTGACAAGTGGACAAATAGGCTCTTAAGAAGGAGCTGTATTGCAAATCAGGTTTCTGATATTACAAAGAAAAATGTCATGATTCCAAAAATTGCAAAATCCAACATTATTAAAAAGTTGTTCACTTCCTTTTCCAAAACCACAGAAACCCAAGAGATAATTCTATATACTAGGGAGGCTTGCGTGTGTGTGTGTGTTTTGGGGAGGGGCAAAGCCCCCCAAATACACACAAAACCCAGGGGAGAAATTTGGGGAAAAGATTGAAAACAGTACTTGAAGAATGTACCGGGTTTTAAGATTATGAAAGCAAGGCATTTATTAGCCAGACACCATCTCATACAGTTCACTTAACAGTGCTGCCCCTGTAAGGTGGATGACAACAGAGGAAACAGATGTCAGAATACCAAATGCTTGGGGCGTGGCCAAGGATGAACACAGGATAGCAGCAGATCTCTTCAGCTCCACCAATTTCACTGCACTGACAGGAAATAATTACTTTAAAAATTAATTTATGAAGTAATTTTCTTTCTAAATATGTTTGTTTTATCTATTTCTTGAATCATATCTAAAAAAGAAAGGAAATTTTAATAATATTACTGTCAGAAATCACCTTGGAAATTTTCCTGTCAGTTTCTCTGTTTGAAATGAGTTCCAGTAAGACAAATTCTCAAGATTCCAGCATCAAGAAAGAACTTCAGTCTCTGATATCTACAATCCAGCAACTTACAGCTAAGATGGATAAACTGGATACTAAAATTGATACCTTCATAGAAAAAACTACAAAACAAATAGACTTGTTACATATAGACTTGCAACAACAGAAGATCCAGATTACAGGCATAGAAGAGACTGTAAATGACATGGAAAATAGAATCAAAGAAGAGGAAATCAACACTGAGTTTTTGCTGAAACAAAATACACATCTACAAACAAAGCTTGATGACCTGGAAAATAGATCTAGGTGCAATAACATTAGGATTTTTGGACTGCCAGAAAATATTGAAGGTAACAATATTACTTCTTTTTAAACAACATGGCTCCCTAAAACTTTAGACTTACCAGAAGCATTCTCTTTTGGTATCGAAAGAGCCCATAGATCTATAGCTAATACTAACTCTAACAAAAGTATCCTAGATCAGTTATAGTTAGATTTCTATCATCTTTTGATAAAGAGATGGTTCTTAAATCTGCTTGGGCTAAAGCTCCTATTAAAATTAATGAGACAACCGTGCGTTTTGACAATGACTACTCTTACTTGGTAATAACTAAAAGAAAAGTTTTTCTGCCATTAATAAGGGAGCTTAAGAAAGCACAGTTTAAAACCTACCTTCTGTTTCCTGCCAAGCTAAAAATCTTCCTTCCTGATGGTCCTAAAATTTTTGATGACTTAGACTCTGCATTGCTGTTTATCAAAAAAAATAAGATTTTGGATAAAATAGAGGAAATGGAATGGGCTAGTCCTTCATTAAAGAGGTTGGCAACTGAAACTTCGTGGAAGACTTCAGAGAAGAAGAAGAGACTAAAAAACAAATGACTTGTTCTATGTTTTTTTCTTTTTTTTCTCTCTTTATTTTTCTTCATTATTAATATTTTTAAATATAGTTACTACATTTTCAGAAAGCCACAAATATTCTGAAAAAGATTTAATCAAAGTTATTTTTTTGTGTACAAAGAACTGTTTTTGTTTCATAATCAGTCAAAATATCTGAGGAACTAATAACAAGCTATCATTCAATATGTTGCTCTTTCTGACAAAGAGAATTAAGGTTAGTAACTTGATACATTTTTTCTTTTTTCTTTCTTTTCTTCTTTTCTTTATTTTAAATAATGACATTCTATTTAGATTATGCAGTGGGTAAGGGTGGGGAGGGCAGGGAGAGAAGTGTAATGAAAATATGATAAATGGAATAATAACGTATTTATTCCTTGTAAAAAAGTATATATATTGTTTAAATGCTATTGCTAATTATACTTCCTTGATTATATTGCTTATGCTTGTTTACAAATAATTTGTCATGCTTTAATTAATAATAATTAGAACTAAATAATAGTAAATAGTATGTTTCATATCCATCTTTATTAATATAAACAGCAAGTAATATTCCACTGTAAATACTTTTATAGCTTCCTTTTACATTTTTTTTATCTTTTCTTTTACTCTCTTTTATTTCTACTCTCTTTTTCTTTTCTCTGTTCTTTCTCTTTATTCTCTTTCATATTAATATATTGACATGCTTTTGATCATACAGGTACAGTAAATAATAAGATTTGTATAAAAATTGATTTGGGGCAAAAATAATTAATTCTATTACATATTAATAACTATGGGCTTAGTTTCACTTTCACAGAGGCTGTAATAACTTGTAAAATACTTCGCGAAGGTTTTGCTATGTTTAGCTTCATTTATACTGCTAAATGAATGTCAGTCACTTGTTTTTAACAAAGTTCCCGCCAAAATATTAAGGGAGACAATTTGGGATGTGGGTTACCTCGTGAACAGTGTCCTCGAGTTGTTTTAAAAGCTTCAACACTCAGAATTCACGCAGAGAAGCTGAAAGCAGTCAATTTGAACTTTGACCCCAGAATTCACACTGACACATCGCGGATTCATGAAGAACACTCTACCAGGAAGTAGAACTGCTTCAAATGCGACTCTGCGATAGAAAATGAACTCTTTAACATTTAAATGTGAGTTATTTTATATAATTACTTAATTATTTATGTTATAATTTATAAAATATGTAAGTTATAATGATTTTAAATGATGCAGTTTCTCATAGTAAGCAAATGTGATATTTTAGAAGGCATAGAAAGTGAAACATTTATACAAGTGTTTTTGAAAGTTTACTTGACTGCAGCATATTAACGTATGTAAAAAACTTATGATTTAAACATATACACTGCTATAATTCATTTGATTTATCTGATTGACAAGCATAAATATCTTTATGACTCTATTCTGGAAGAAGTTGTCATGTGACATTTTAAAGTAGCAGTTTAGATATACAAAATACAGATGGCTTTCTACACAATAATGCAAGTGTTTCTGAGAATTTACATAGCTATGCAAGATGATTTATAACAATTGCTATAAATATAATATCTTATTTTACTGGCAATAATAAGTATGAGAAACAAGCTCTGATACAAGTAATTTAAAGTCTTTTGGAAACTGTTAACTGCATTTATATGACAGAAAATAGGTACATCTTAATATATGTAATGTCTGAACCATATTAGCCAAAGCTATTGATTTAAATGAACATTAGAACTTATTTTTACAAACTTTGAATAAATTAATATGTAGATATGCCCTCCCTTTTTTTTTTTTTTTTTTTTTTCTTTCTTTCACTCTCTCTCCCTCTCTCACGTCTTTTATTCCTCTCTCTCTTCTTGGTTCCTAATATCAAGTTTATTTGAATGCTATTTGAATATAAATGTATTATATTAAATAGATGTATATAGTAGTATGAATAGTTTTTAAAAGTTTCTCTTAGTTTATATGATGCTGTTTTATCAAATGTGTAGTTTTGTCTTACCAGATAATCTAATTGAAAGTTGTTAATTTAAGTTAAATATAACAAGTATTAAATTGATAAGGTGGCAGCTGAGGTACTGCTGCTTAGGGTAGGGGGTTAACTTGAGTAGTATGTACTACTCTAAGTTGGAGTTTTTAATTCCAGGCTGGGTGCAAGGTTTAATCCTTACATTATTTTCTCTTGTTCACTGTTGTATGTATATAGTTCTGACATCCACAATATATTTTGTAAGCTCATTGTCACTACAAACAAAATTGAATCTTATACACAATCCCATAAGAGATTCAATTAATACAGCTATATCTAAAGGTACACCTAAAGGAGGAGGTATAACATTACTTATTTTGTTAATTGTTATTTTGATCATAAGTTTTTTTATGTTTTAAAAATGCCAAATGACTTCTCTAAAAGGAATTTCTTTAAACATTAATGGACTGAATAATCCGTGTAAAAGGGCAAGCCTAATAAGATACATTAATTTACATAAGGCTAACTTAGTCTTC
Source organism: Protopterus annectens (assembly GCF_019279795.1). NCBI lineage: Eukaryota > Metazoa > Chordata > Ceratodontiformes > Protopteridae > Protopterus > Protopterus annectens. Next base: position 1,343,888,128 of record NC_056731.1, read on the forward strand.
CTTCAAGAAACACATCTCCTGAAAAAAGATATTGATAAACTAGCCACAAACAAAAATACAGTATTGGTTAGTTCAGAGCACACTCAGAAAAAAAGAGGAGTGGCTATTTTATGGAATAAAAGTATGCCCATTCCTAAAATTATTAAGTCTTATCAAGATGATAAAGGAATGTTTTGTATGGTTACAATACAAATTAATAGGAAGACTTATACATTAATCAATGTATATTGGATACCTGGAATTGGTATTAATACAGTGAAATACCATCTTGATAAGATCATATCATTCTCTATAGGAGATATTATTTTAGCTGGTGACTTTAATTGTATACTACATGAAAATGATACTACCACTATAGGAAAAAGGAAAATTACATCTAATGCAAAACATTTAAAGGATTTTGCTAATTCTTATCATTTAAATGATATTAATAATCAGATAGAAAAAAAGGTGTATGGTAATGATTTTGAGTCTAACAGATACAAAACGTATTCAAAAATAGATAGAGTCTTTATTTCTAACCAGATGGTAACAGAATTAATTAACTCTAAAATCATTTCATGTCCTATATCTGATCATAATTCAATTGTTTTTGAGTTCATGATAAAAAATACTCACAATGTTCAGATCAAAAGGATACCAGCATACTTAACTCAACTAAAAGACTATTTTCTAGACATAAATAATACTCCTGAAGTCTCCATTGTTTATGTTTGGGATGCTTTAAAATCATATCTATATGGACAAAGTATCAGATGGTATAATAATAAAAGGAAATCTTGGGATAAGGAATTGTTAGATATTCAAAGTAAACTAGACTCTTATAAACATAATAATAAAGAAAATATTATGGATAAGAAAGTCATTGAAGAAATAAACAAACTAAATGAGAAATACAAAGAAATTTTAACTCATAAAGTTAAAATAACTTTAGAGAAATACAAGTTTTTGTCTTACTCAATAAGCCCCAAATACTTACATAGACTTAAAAATAAAACAAAAAGGTTGAATAAGCAAGCAAAATCATATCAAAGAAATTTTCTCTCTAAGGAAAAAGAAGAATGTTTCTAGTCTACCAGAAATACTAGATGAATTTAGAAATCACTTTCACAAAATTAATCATAATAACATTAGCATGGAACCTAAAGATAAAATAAAGGAATTTATAACCACAAACATGAATAAAAAACTTAATAAACAACAGATTAAACAATTGGATAAAAGTATTTCATATACAGAGGTTGTTACACAAATAAACAAGCTTAAATCAAACAAAGCACCAGGTAATGATGGTATTATACCAGAGATATATAAAATCCTTTCTAAAAGTACATACTCATTAATACATAAGGTTTTTATTTTGGCCCAAAATGAGCTAATAACCCCCCCATCTTGGCAATACACATTTATTTCACCAATTTTAAAACCTAATAAAGACCCAACTAGATGTACTTCATATCGACCCATCTCATTACTTAATGTTGATTATAAAATGTTTATGAGTATTTTTGCTGATAGATTGAAGACAATCATCCCTGGCATTATAGATATAGATCAGACAGGCTTCATTGTAAATAGAAATACTTTTGATAATATAAGGAGAACTCTAACATTAATTGATTTTGCAAATAGGAAAAAGAAAGATTTAACACTTATTAGTCTTGATATAAGTTCAGCATTTGATTCAGTAAGTTGGGACTACTTGTTTACCTTACTGAAGTTCACAAACTTCTCAGATGCATTTGTAAATCTAATTGAGCATCTATACAAAGGAGCATTGGCTTATATTAAGATAGGAACATATGTCTCACAAAAATACCCATTTTAAAGGTACAAAACAAGGGTGTCCACTCTCTCCACTATTATTCACTTTAATAATGGAGCCTTGGGCTAATTTGATCAGAAACAGTACTGACATAGAGGGATTTGAAATAGATGAAAATACAACATCTAAAATTCAACTCTTTGCAGATGATGTTCTAATTACATCAGCAGGATCTAATTCTTCTATGCAATCTCTATTTGATAAAATGATGAATTTTAAAAGTATTTCTGGTTTAATATTCAATGAAGAAAAAACTAAAATACTACCTATATACACGAAAAAATGTTCTCATTAGTGATTTTACTAAATATGTACCCAATTCAGGTCAGATAACTTATCTAGGTATAATATTAACTAAAGATATTAAATCTATTATACATAATAATTATAATACCTATCTTCTTAATATACAAAACCTTTTCAATACCTGGAATATGTTTTTTACTATGGAAGAGAGACTTACAATTATTAAAATGATAATATTCCCCAAGATATTATACTTAATACAATCAATAATACTCCCACCTACAAAAATAATTATCAAGAAATTGAATACACTAATGTTAAATTTCCTATGGGCACCTAATAGACCTAGGATTGCATTAAAGAAACATACTAATAACTGGTCTCAAGGGGGTATTTCTTTTCCAGACTTTAATTTATATACTATCTCTTCTATTGTAAAAGTTATTACTTTGTTAATAGATCAGTCATATGTTGCAAAATGGAAAGATTACTGGGAGCTAATTAGTATTCACTTCATGAAAATCTCCTTAACACATAAAAAATATGATTGTAAATAACTCCATGCTATGGTTACTAAAAGAATTTTGTACTTCACCTATTACACCTAAATATATAGTTAGTTACCCATTAAACATTATTATTAGCTATCGTAACTTTATATTCATGCATCCTAAATATAAGGAATGGAATTTTATTATATTCCCTATAATGTATACTTGGGGTATGCTTTTGTCATCCACTTCTGAAGGAACTCATTTAGCTATAGATAATGATCTAAAGTACTGGTATCAGTTGATATCTGATAATAAAGTTAAAAATCTAGATTTCTTAAAACAAGAATTTGATCTAAGAGAAACTTGCTGGTTAGAAGTTCAGACCTTTAGACAACATCTCATTGATAAAATAGATCTAATGTCTATAACAGTTAAAGAATCTATCCCAACACTGATTGATTACTTGATATTAAATTTACAACATAAAGTTTCTGATAAAGGTAAGCTTTCTTACATACATAAAATTATCAGACAAGAAACTTTTTACAGTGTAGATACCTACTGGAATTATTTCATTTCCATTAATGGTGACCCACCAAATCAACAAGATAAATATATATTGGAATCTGCCTATAAAACTACGTCTTCCATTGTCTGGAGACTTTTTACATGGAAATTTTTACATAGATCCTTTTATACACCTTTGATGATGAATAAAATAAATAATAAAGATAATCAATGTAAAAGATGTAATGTAGAAATTAATGCTGACTGGGCTCATATGTTTTATGACTGTATACAATTGAAAGGATATTGGAAGTCAATTAATGAATTTTTGCAGGCTCTTTTTACAGATAATTTCATTATTTCTAAATCTCTTATATTATTTAACACACCTGTACCTCAAAGTGTTAAAAAGGTTAAGCTTCCCTTGTTATGGTCTATTCTAGCAGTGGCTAGAAAAATAATAACCAGAAATTGGATTTCAGATACACCTCCTTCATTCAATGAATTTAAAAATGTTATGACTATAGTGTGCCATATGGAATTGACGACAATAAAATCAAGAACTACTAGAAAAACATCTTATTATATTGTATGGGATAATTTACAAAACTTGTTAAAAAAATCTTAGCTTCAATAGCATGGTATTTTAGTTTAATTTATTGATCTGATTGTAGTGGATGTCTTTGTAAATACTTTGGTTATTTTGTTGAATGTTATAATCATATCTATTTTAATTACTTGTATAAAATTGTTATGATATTTCTCTTGTATGTTAAAAACAATAAACCTGTTTTAAAAAAAAAAGAATACCAAATGCTTGGGTCTGTATCGGTTAGTCCACTGAGGATTCCATCACTAGGACTCCAAATGCAAGACCTAGTGGCAAATGAATCAGGAGTGGGGTAATGATATCTAGACTGCTGGTGCAGGTGACACTGATCCCAGGAAGGTATAAATCGGGGGTTGTGATATTTGTCCCAGTACTTGGTAAACTGACATCAAGTGAGCCAGTGATGGGTATTCAGAAGGTTATAAAGCAAAGTACAGAGCAAAGGGGCTACTACCAAACCCTTCAAAAGAAACCTGGGTTCTTACACGAATGATAACCACTGAGCCAGTCTTGCTATGGTAGCCCTTAAAATTATGACAAGGGAAGCTGTCAGCTGATTAAATGTATTACTAACACCTACATCCGTAGGAGTCCTATAAATATGAGGGAGTGGCTGAAAGAGAACAGGAGTATCACCACATCTGATGATGCACAAGGCTCCTGAGGCACATATAAACAACACAGCAACAATACAGCTAATCTACAAGCTCAAAAACAGATTTTAGACCACAACAAGTAAAAACAAAATGTACCTTTTAAAGGTAATGGTCAGATTATAATGCTAGTAAGGTAGTTCTTAGCATCAGCCAGACAAACATCAAAAAAATGTATATATATATATATATATATATATATATATATATATATATATATATATATATATATATATATATATTACATACACACACATATAATGAACCCAGGAAGCTTTTTCTTTTATTATTTTACTTAAAAAAAATACCGTTTTCTGGATTAGCATTACTTGCCTTCTGCTTAGCAAAATCTTAACACTGTGAAGGCTTACTGCAACTTATAGTAAACATTTTCTCTGCTGTCACAACCTTTATAAATGTTTATTTTGACAAGGCATTACCATGGCTCAGTTTTATAATGTACAGTCTCACAGTGCTTATTCCCATTAGATTTGTCCTAAACTGCACCTGATAGAGGATCCACTGTCTCAGCAAACCATTCCCCAAGTGACTAAAAGTTAAATCAAGCAAGTAAATAAATAAGCATGTTTTGCACACAAATGCTGATCCTAACGTGTACATTTAAAATAAAGCCTTGCAATTACTATGGTCAAGGAAATGAAGGATTATGTGAATGTATGCCAAAGCAAACAAAGACGCTGCCTTCTGCAGACATTAAACATACAGTGAATATAAAAAGTGTACACACCCCTGTTAAAATGCCAGGTTTTTGTGATATAAAAAATGAGACCACAATAAATCATTTCAAAGCTTTTCCCATCTTTAATGTGACCTATAACCTGTATGATTCAATTGAAAAACAAACCAATCTATTAGGGGAAAAATATAAAAAATAAAAAACATACAATAAGCTGGTTGCATTAACGGTGTACACCCTTAAACTAATGCTTTGTGAAGCACCTTTTGATTTAATTACAGCATTCAGTCTTAGCTAATACTTGACTATGACTAATTTACTTTTACACTACAGTATAAATATGTAATGTAAAAGCCTACCAAAACAACACTTTTTAACTTATCTCAACAAGTTGCCCAACTTCTCACCCTTCTAGCTAATTTGTACCAGTACATAATCTATGGGTATTGAAATTTGCAGAAATCCAGCAATGAAATGATAATCCTAATTATAGTTACATCAAAAAAGAAAACAACTCCCCAGATGAGACATTATTCTTGTTTAGTTATTGATCCATGCATGTGCTATAGGTAGTACAGAGAGCTGCAAAGACAAGCATTTGTCAATGTTGCTTCAATCACAAACTGGATCTCTATATGCAATTAAATAATTAAGTGTATAAAAGCTTAGCAGGCCAGAATAAAACTGCTCATAAGCAGCATCTAGCTGGTGGAGAGGAGAAGAGATCTTAGTTATCGGCTACAAGTTACAGGTCTCAAAGAGAAAGATGTTATTAAACTTCTACTATCAAACTTGAAGCAAACTGACAAGGAGGTTTCAGGTCAAGAATGGTTCATACAAGTGGCAAAGCACCACACCTCCTCCTTAAAACCAGTGTTAGCAGCAGCAGTCACAATGCAATGCTGAAATGGCAGCCAATCATGATGAGAAAACAGCATTGCAATCCAGCCCTGTGGCTGCTAAGGGGAGCAAATACTGCAATGTATCACTTCGCCAGACAAGCAAATGACCCAGTAAGCCACAAGCAGCCATAAGGCAGTGGCTGTGTCCTCAGAAGTTGCACATGACTTGGCAAAAGCTTCCAAGACAAGCACATGCATGCAAAATATTCCACCACTGGATAAAGCCGAATAAAAGAAACAAATACTGCGTGGTCACATTAAGTAACATCATGGTCATCTAATCTATGGGAACCTTAGTTGGCTTTTTCTATACAACAGGAAAGGAAAGCAAGAACCTCTTCTAAGGCAAACAAGTTCATCCAAGTATATTTTGCCTGATGTACGTTACTTCATATTTATATAAGTTTTATAACACTGTTTATACTATGCATTTTTTGTTTGTTCTGCTGGACACCATGCAAGAAGAAAAATACCTCTGTAATCTGTATACCTACTTGAAAATCACATCAAATAAACAGTTGGAGGTACTTTCACAACTGTACCCCTCAACTCTCCAGAATTTTGCAGACTATCCAGAGTTTTTCCTTATATTTTTTGTCTGCATCTCATAAAATGTGTGGTTTTCTGGCAAATCATTAAGGAATGTAGTTATTAAATAATGACATGCTCTTAAATTTCACAAATCGCATCTTACAGAAAATGCATGCTAATGCAAAAACTGTTATTCTAGCAACTTTCTAAGGCGATAAAAGCAATACTTAACATCTGTCTCTGATTTGGGGTCTTCCCCCAATTACTTTTTGGCTCTGTCCCAGATTCATATACTAAGAGGTTGAGAGATACTTCTACAAGCAATGAACAGCTATGTAGTGACCAGGCTAGATTGCAAAGCAGAGCACATCAAGTGAAAGCATGTGATGATGTCAGCTTCTGAAAACCCCAAAACTAAGAAATCTCATTCAAGAAGCTGGTTTGGCAAGTAGAAAAATTATTTGCATGTCTCAGGTGTAAAGACTTATAGCTGCAGCATTGAGGAGATGCAGACTTTATTAGGTTTCTTTTGGCAAAAAAAAAAGAGAGTAAAATGTAAACAGTAAAATCTTTGCCAAAGCAAAAAGTTAACAAGTTTTAGCAGAACCAGTAAAGTCTATTGATAATGTTTCACAAATGAAGAAAAAGAGTGTTTGGAAATTTGTAGTCATCAACACAAATGATGTCAAAACTGATGTATTATGCAGAGCACCATTGTTTCAATAAAAGACTGCAGTTATGCGATGGAAATAATAAATACTAAAATGCAGCAGCTACACTAAAACAGTAAGTTGATGTACACATAAAGCTAGAGGTATTCAGATTTACTACTGTAGCATAAGGATGCTTGCCAGCATAGACAGTAAACAACATGGACTTTATGGCTGAGGTTCTATATGCCTGGAATTTTGTATATTGTCCAGATTTTTGCATCATATTTTTGATCAGGCCCGAAGAAAATGCGTGGTTTTCTGGCAGTTTATTGTGGATTGCAGTCACCATATAACATACATTTGAGTTTCAGATTTCGGATCCTTCTGAAAATGCATGCTAATGCAAAAAGTACAGTTGTGTACACTTACCATAAATGTAGATGTTAGAGTGTATTCACTGTTGCAGTCCTAACCAATGGGTTATCCGGCTCCCGGTAGCCCTTGATAGGCCAGAATACCAAAGGTAAGTAAATATGACATTGGCTGTCTTCGGTTGTTAAGGACGTCAGGACATCCGATACAAAAGGAGGCAGCCGACGTCACTTCCTCAGTCTTTCTATCCATAACAGTCAGGAGCCCCAAGAAAACAAGGCTTGAACAAAAAATAAAGTAACTTTGGCAAAGAAAACCAGATTCAGCCTGCACCTTAGGAAAGGAGAGCAGGAAAGGACCAAAAAAGGGGGAAGGAGGGAGGGAAACCAGGACTGCAACAATGAATACACTCGAACATCTACATTTATGGTAAATGTACACGACTGTACTATGTTCATCATGTTTCACTGTTGCTGTCCTAACCAATGGGTTGATTACCAAAACCCAGAGAAAAGGGAGAAGGCACCAACAGAATCAAGGATTGGAGAGAATGCCCTGCAGAACAGCAGTGGCAAACCCTGCCATGGCTCTAGAAAACAAAGGCAAATTATAATGCTTTGTGAAAGTGTGAACAGAAGACCATGTAGCAGCCTCTAAAATGTCTTTAGTAGGGACACCCCTTAAAAAGGCTGCAGAAGGGAAAGCTGCTCTTGTGGAGTGGGTCCAACCCCTTGAGGAGGAACCTTGCCATGAAAGGAATAACAGAAAGTAATACAATGTGCAATCCACTTAGAAATGGTTTGCTTAGAGACAGCTTTGCCCTGAGCTCCAGGGGCAAAACTGACCAATAACTGTGCTGATTTCCTAAGGTCTTTAGTCCTGTCCAGGTAAAACCTGAGCTGTCTGTGCACATCAAGAGAATGTAGGATCCTTTCACCTCTATTTCGAGGATTAGGAAAGAAAGTAGGAAGGTGTATGGATTGACTAAGAGTCAGGCTAGAAACCACCTTAGGCATAAAAGAGGGATTGGTTCTCAGAGAGACACGATCTGCATGGAAAATAAGAAAAGGCTCCATAGCCATCAAAGCTTGCAGCTCCGAAACTCTCCTTGCTGAAGTTATAGCCAAGAGGAAGGCAGTTTTCCAAAAGAGAAACTTTAAATCTGCAGTGGCAGCTGGCTCAAAAGGAGGAAGAGTGAGTTTCTCTAAAACAAAATTAAGATCCCAGGCTGGAGTAGGTGCCCTTCTGGGAGGTTTTAAGTTGCAAGCACCTCTGAGAAACATTTCATCAGGGGATGAGAGAAAATGGGTTGTTCAAAAGAACAATGAGCAGAAATGGCTGAAGCATGGATCTTGATACAGGAAAACGAAAGACCACCCTCAAGCAAATCAGCCAGGTATTCCAGGATCAGAGGAAGAGTAAGCTGAGAAAAAGATTTCCCTCTAGCCTGCATCCTATGAGGGAATCTTTGCCAGCATAGGACTTCCTAGTGCTAGGCCTCCTGGCCTCCCAAAGTACGTTAACCACCTGCTGGGAAAGGGAAGAAGAAATGGATTGATTCATACAATGAGCCTTGCTGCCAAATAGAGAGACTGAAGATGAGACTGTAGAATGTTTCCCCCTTCCTGTACCAAAAGATCTGGTTTCAGAGGAAGACGCCAAGGAGGAAATTGGGAAAGACTGCGAAGCAGTGGATATCAATTTTTTTGGGCCAGTCTGGTGCTATGAGAATGGTCCTTGGTCTTTCATCCCTCATCTTCAATAATACTCTGGGAAGAAGAGGAAGAGGAGGGAAGGCATAAACTGATAGAAGCATCCAAGGGAAGGCCAGGGCATCCACTCTCCAGGCTCTGCTGTGATGCTGTGTGGTGCAAAAAAGTGGTAGAAGGTGGTAGTCTGGGGAGGAGAAAAGATCCATCTGAGGAGTGCCCCAACGTTGAATAATGCTGTAAAAGACTGCTCTGTTCAGTTGCCACTCGTGAGGATCACGGTTCTGTCTGCTCAACTGGTCTGCCAAAACACTGAGTCTCCCTGGAAGAAACTGAGCTAGGAGATGCAGGCCCAAGGATGCTGCTGTGGACCAGATAATCATGCTCTGTCTGCACAGGGGTAAGAATGAGTCCCTTCCTGTTTGTTGATGTACTACATGACTGTGGTGTTGTCTGTTCTGACAAGCAGAGTTCCTAAAGAAAAAAGATGCCTGAAAGCTAATATGGCCTGCTGAATTGCTATCAACTCCTTTAGGTTTATGTGCAGGTGCATCTGCTGGGCGTTCCAACATCCTTGTATGCATCTGCCATCAGGGTGAGCTCCCCAGGCATAGTCCGATGCATCCATGGTAAGAACTTGAATGGCAGGAGGTGGGAGAAAAGGCATGCCTTTGTTTTGTAGACATGCTGTCGACCACCATAGAAACTGTCTACAAACATGGAAGCAGAGGAATTATCAGATCCAGGTCCTGTGTGTGTTGACACCAAAGGTTCTTAAGGTGCCATTGCAATTTCTTCATATGTAGTCTTGCATATGGAATCATGAGAATGCAAGAGGCCATGTATCCCAGAGCTTGCAGGTATTTCCTTGCAGGGAGCTGGGACAGGCTTGCCAAATCCTTGAAGTAAACTGAAAGAGTTGCCTGCTTTTCCTGGGTGAGATATATCATCTGGGCGGCTGTGTTCAGACTCACTCCCAGGAATGTTATCTCCTTGGTTGGCACCATTTTTGATTTTTCCTCATTGAGAATGTAATCCAGCCATAGCCGGCCTTAGGCATAGGCCAACTAGGTGACCGCCTAGGGCGCCGCTCTAGCAAGGGCGCTTTTCCAATATTTATTTGGTGTTGGTAGATAAGGATGGGGACACTGGGTGGTGTGGTGGGGGCGCTGTGGAGCCGTTGTGCCTAGGGCACCAGTTGACCTAAGGCCGGTCCTGAATCCAGGGAAGAGAGAGGAGTCTTTACAAATTCCAGATCCTTTAACAGCTGTTCCTGAGAATTTGCTTGAATTAGACAGTCGTCCAAATATGGATAAATTTGAATTTTCTTCTGCCTGCAAAAAGCAACGACTGGAGCTAGGCACTTTGTGAAAACTCTGGGAGCAGTAGATAAGTCAAAGGGCAGCGCAGAGAATTGATAATGTTGCTTGCCCACTCTGAAACAAAGGTATTGCCTGCAACTTTCCCTGATAGGGATGTGCAGATAAGCTTCTTTGAGAGCCAAAGTTATCAACCAGGAGTCCTTGTCTAACATTGGTAGCAACTGATGCAGAGTGAGCATTTTGAACTTTGGAATTACCAGGAGTTCATAATGGATAAATATAGGATAGTACGCCAGGTGCCTTCTTTTTTTGGAACTAAGAAAAGTCTGGAATAGAAGCCCTGGCCTACCTGCTGAGCAGGAACTGATTCTATTGCCCCCAGATGTAACAGAGACAAAATTTGCTTTTCTACTTCTGCCCTTTGGTTTGGAGGAGTGTCCGGGAATCCTTTGGGTACCAGAAAGGTGTGGAATGAAAACCTGTGCCCTAGGGATACAGTTCTGAGCACCCATTTGTCGCCCGTGATGGTGGCCCAGACATTTGCAAAAATGGCCAATCTTCCCCCTAAAGGACTCTTCGGGCAAACAGGAACAGGCAGAAGTTGGACAGAGTCATTGAGAATGTTTGGACTGAGATGTACACTTAGAACTTCCCGCCTTAGAAGTTGAAGCATGCAAACGTTTAGACCTTTGAAGGGTAGCCACCTGCCCCCTAAAAGATTTGTAACCTCTAGTCCTAGAACGGTTCTGTCTGCTGGTATCAGGAAACATCCAACTCTTAGAAGGGTAATTCCTGCTGAAGCGAGGAGGTTGAACTTGCAGAAAGTCTAACTGTTTGCATAGACTTGGCTTTATCCCCCATCTTTTTGAGCACTTCCTCTGCTTTGCTGCCAAAAAGACTGTCCTTATGTAAAGGTACATCTAAAAGAGCTTAGACTTGGCAGGCTCTGGAAGGGGCTGTTCCCTGAGCCAAGCATGCCTTCTGATAACTGATCCCAGTAGCTGTCGCCCTGCAGAGGCTTCTAGAATGTCAAAATCACAATGTAATGAATGTTTATTGACAAGACTGGCAGAATTCAGCAAATCCTGCATATCCTTACTCTGCCAAAAAAGGTACACTTGCAATCTTTGACTTAATAGCCTCCAAGGTGTGCCGCTGATACTTAAGCATACGAAAAAGGCAATTAGTAGACCTACTAGCAAGAGTGGCAGTGGTATAAATTTTTACCCCACCTATCTAGGTTCCTAGATTCCCTGTCGGAAGGAACAGGATTTTTGGTAACAGTGGCCTTAACTCCTTTAGGCCCTTTAAAAATAACCTCTAGGTCAGCTATCGGATTCCTAAAATGAAACAAATGAGAATCAGGGACTCTAAAGTACCTGTCTGGTTTCCTGGGAGCAGGAGGAACTGGATTCGGAGTCAAGGAATTTTCTAGAAAAACATCATCAACCACTTCCAACACTGGAGGAATAGCCAGAGCCTTATGCTGAGGCAAATCCAAAAACTCCCTGATCCTTTTCTTAGATTGGGGATAATCCTGACTTTCCCATTTAAAATGCTCCCTGAGAGTATTCAAAGTATCACCAAAAGAGAAATCCTCTGGAGGAGAAGCAGGAATGGATTCCTCTGCATCAGAATCCTCAAAAGGAGAAAAAAACCTGAGAAACTTCCTCTTCATCAGCAGAAATGCTAGAAGTATCAGAACCTGAATAAGATAAAGCCTCTGGAGAGACATCCCTACCCCTTTTTGACGGAGGAGGCTGTGAACCCCTAATAATAGTCAAAAGGTCTTTAGCCACTTTAACCATTTGAGATTGAGGGGAACGAGAGGAAACTGGAGCCCGTTTCTTCACAGCTTACAACTGGAAGATTTACTTGCAAGTCTGAAGGACTCAGGAGGCTTAGCAACCGCCAAAGTAGTGGCAGAGGTCATCGGTATGAGCCTGCTGTCAGAATGAAGAACAGAGGCCTCGGACACCGGAGCCAGCTTAGCGGCTCCAGATCCAGCTAAAGCGGCGACAGGTGAAAGGTCAGAAGACAAAATAGAAGCCGGAGGCTTGGGGGGACTCTGAAATGGTCTTAACCAAGGCCTGCGGTTGAAAGTCTGCAGACTGCAGGGGCTGCAAAGGTGCCTCACTGGCTACCGCAGGACTGACGACCAACTTAACATCATCTGAAGACTCAGCCCTCTGAAGCCTATCGTAGTCCTTATCCTTACACTTCTTAGGGATATCTGAAGCCCGAAGACCAGTGGACGCCATACTGACAAACTTAGGCCACACTCCAAAATGCTTAGCTAAAAGCTTAGCCCCGACAACGAACAGTACGCGGATTAAAGGAAGCACAGAGATCAGAACTAGGAACGTCGTGGTCAAGGCCTAAACAAATAATACAATAGGAATGAAAATCTCGATGGGGAATCTGCTTTCCACAGGCAAGACAATTATTAACTTTTTCTGACATTCATTATGGCAAGGAAAGAGGATCCCCAATGGGGTACTTAGCTGTAGTTGACTTCAACTTTGTAGTCGGAAACCAAAAAGGTAAATGGCCGACTGGCACTCGTGGAAAAATGCTTCTGCTTCAGGCTCTGCGGCAAGGAAGACTGAGGAAATGACATCGGCTGCCTCCTTTTGTATCGAACGTCCTTAACAACCGACGACAGCCGATGTCATATTTACTTACCTTTGGTATTCTGGCTAATCGAGGGCTACTGGGAGCCAGATAACCCATTGGTTAGGACTGCAACAGTGAAACATGATGAACATTCTACTATTCTAGCAACACTGTAAGTTTATCAGAGTAATAATTAAAATCTGTCCCTGATCTTGGTCCTTTGTTCCCCCATTATTCTTGGCTTTGTCTACAATTATTGTGCTAAGATTGACAGATATGCTTGCAAAGTCAAACAATTTTTTAGAAAAAATGTGCCCCATAAGGCATGCAAATCACTGTAGCTTGGTCATTAGAATTGAAAGCTATTATGTTTCCAAATATAAAAATAAAACTGTGTTACATGCATCTAAAAACTACCAATTAGTACATTGAAATTATCATTTTATATTAACCCTGATGCTAAACTAAACATGGCATAAGCTTTTTATAATCAAAACAATGCTGTTCACTTTCACAATACATTTTAATAAATGCTACATTTCAGTTTTTACTATTGTGATCAACTCTCAGGCACTCCATAAATGCATCGGACTTCCTCAGCAGACTCTTAAATCTAAGGTATTTAGTAGGACTGCTTATTCTAAACTTCTGGTCTTTCTCATGTACAATTTCAGGAACCTCTCCCTACAACTCTATCACAGTTCTCAGTCTCTAGATTACTACAACAGTATAGGTGGCAATACTTCTGGTTATCCATTTTCCTTGGACTTTGGCATATATGCAAATTTCTGAATTGCCTTCTCTCCAGCTTTTTATCTTCTCCAAGACCAACAGTGAATTTTAGTTCATCTGCTTTATCTCCTTCAGACTGTTAATGTTCCCTTGGCTTTCATACATTCTTGGTTTATCTGCAACTTCTAAATCTGTTGGCTTTCTGTAGTTTCTACCAGAGTAACATGTTTAGAAACTTTTAATTCAAAGACTGAAAAAGTACCCTGGGGCCATTTATCAAGTCTTTGTCACGACAGTACAGCAAAAGAGATCCGGATAGGAATGTCTTTGCTGCGCATTACTGGATAACAGGAGATAAACTAGTAACCTGGGAAAAGTACTGTATATTGAAATGCCTGCCTGTCTTTATTGTTACTGTTGTTAGCAAGGACAGACCTCTCCTTACCAGATAGAGTGGTTTTACTTCTTATAGTTTAAAGGCAAAATGTATTTAAGATTTTTGCCTGTTGTGTTTACCCCACTGAGAACAAGGAAAATGTGAATGTTTGTTGTAAACTGAATCTAAAATACTTGGAGCAATGATGCTGTAAAATTATAAAGTAGCAACACGAAAACCAAAACATGAATGTTAACGTCAACAGTACTTCTAAAGTATAGAACTACATTCAGCTCCTTCTGCACATAGACTGTCCCCATAGAATATACTCCATATGTCTGGGTATGCCTCCTGGAATGTACCCGTTATGTCTAGGTATGCCTCCTGTAACTGTCAAAAAAGTCATAAACTCTTCAGAAATAAAAGTTAAAAATTATTATTTTCTCACAGGTAAATCCCCCTTTACACACACACACATATATACACACACACACACACACACACACATATACACACACACACACATTTGCACTGTCCCTGAGATTCAGTCTTGACCATTTAGTGACAAGCAAGCCGTCAACTGCACACAAAGCCTGCCTCCTCATACCCTCCCATCTCAAAAGACAGTCTTTTCTTTGTACACCCTATGATACTTAACTGTGACAAAAATGAAATTAACAATGGCAACAGTAATGCATTTCAACTTCTCAGATGCATGAACTGCTCCCTTGACAAGTCATAGCAGTAATTATTTCACAGTGATAACATAAATGCGCTATGCTTTCACCAAAAGTCTGGCCTCAGAAAGGGAGCCATTTTCTTTAAACATCTCAAATGTCTGACTGGCTTCAGAAATTTCTCATGCAGTGTGTCCCAGTCACAAGTCCTTGAAATCTGCCAATTACATACAAGTTAAGGGGACAGCCTGAAACAAAAGGTTTTGCAGTGGGCAAGCCTATGCATTTCATACCCACAAATGTCTACACATGTATTAATTCCATGATTATATCACCTTGAGGAAGGTAGAAATTCCCCAAAATAGCATACAGTGTGAAACAAGTGACTGACTAAGACTGCTAACATGACTGATCGAATGAGTTCCAAAATGAATCTTGAAGACAAAGGGGGAATTGGAATACCTGTGATTTAAATGAAATAAATGGCAGCTACAGTAATGCATATAAACTTCCGGCACTACTACACATTTAAAGGCCCTTCCTGGGATGCAAACTGTCCAACAGTAATCACACAATGCTTTTTAGTTTTCACACAAAGTCTAAATCCTTACCTTCCACCCTGACAGCCATACAAATACCTGATAGTGATCAAATGGAAAGAAATATCCACAGTAATGTATTTCAACTTGCTATTTTCATACATATGCACTTCCCTCCCTGGCAAGCAATATCAATTATCATCAAATAGTTATCAAATAATGTTCCTTCACCTTCAAAGTCTGCCTCCCTACAAACCTATTATGTGGCTGTGAGCAAAGCAAAAGAAAGAGATGTGTGCATTTATGACAACACTAGATCTGTTAAAAGTAGGCCCATCCTCTATAACACAACTAATACCACAATCATTAGGACCACTCAACAGTTTACATTTTCTGAAGCAGCATAGAACTCCCTTTCCCATTATGCATCATAATTGACCTGTCTCTCCAGATCTTCTGCAGAAGTGCTGAGAAGCATTAAAACATTAGGAGAAGGATGAAGAAAACTAGACCAACTACACCAAAGGAGGAGGGTGATGGGAGGGTATGTAACTGACAACAAATTTGTCCAAGTAACTGTCAAGCTTCTTAATCACTTTTTTAATTTTAAATTGACCTACTTTTTAACAACATAACAAATCAACTCCCTTTTTTAGCTTTAAATAAATTTAAGTCTTCATGACTTACATACAAAACAATTACATTTAAAAATCAATATAAAACTTTTTAATATTATAAACATCTTTAAATCATATATACATAAATAAATATAAAAAATGTTGTTTACAAATACATTATATTACACCTATATTAATAACAATATATTTCATTTAGTAATACATAGTGTCAGTCTCCAGGTATAACAGGTATAATTGCCAATATGCCTCTTGTTGTTTAAATATCCTGAAACTCCCAGGTAAAATCTCCATATTAGCTACAGACATTCATATAATTCATTCTTTTGGAATAATACTTATGCCATTCCAAACCCAAAAAAACTTGTCTTTTTATGGCCAAAACCAGGCTATAAAATGTCGCCTTTTACTTCTCCTTTTAAATCTTATTTCTATAATCTTATATTCTTGTCACAACAACAAACAATAACAACTACAAACCATCAATTATAATTGTAATACAATCAACACAATCTTCTCAATGTGTGTTTTCCTAAAGTGATGAATGAAGTGAATGAAGTGTACTCACCTAACCTACAATGCTACAGAGAATTCCTTTCTTTGGCGTTGCTTTTCATTGCACTTTTATTTGCTTTTTTTTTTTTGTTTGTTTTTGTTTTATGTTTGATATTAGTATATTTTTGAACGTTTTTCCAAGGAATCTAACCCCATTAACCTATTATGTTTACTTGTTTCTTTGTATCTAGTATAATCTTCCAGTTTTCCACTTAATTTAATTTCATCCACATTTCAATTTAGGAATTGAGTTGAAACTTGTCATGTTTCACAACTTCAACTTCTTTGCCTTGTTCTCCAATGGACTTTCCCATGATACTTTCCATGATTTGTATAATGTATGTGGCTACTACTTTCTACTTGGGAAGAGAGAAACTTCTTTCATTTTTTTTCCATTCCTTTTTGTCATAACCTCTCTTTTGAAATTTTCTAAGGTCTTTTTAAAAAAAAAAAAAAAATTAGTTGTAAGTCTGCTTAGCCTAATGTACTGTCCCTTACTGTCCTTGACTTTCTTCTTCATGATGTGATGTAAGCTTTTTCACCATGTAATTGCTGATTTTGCTTTTGCTTTTATCTATATATTTTTGTGTAAAGATCTAGATGATTGTAAGGTGTATAGTTATGTTAATGTCCAAAATTTTATGTTCTCAAAAAAATTTCTATTTTGAAAAGAAGTTGTGTTGAGTTAGGAAAATTGGAAAAGATTGAGGAAAAAGGAAGAAAAAGAAGAAGTTGTGAGTAAGTTGACAAGTTTTCCAATTCTAATGTTGTGGATGAAAAAAATATAATTAAAGAAATATGAAGATGGAAATAGGTAACAAAGACTTAACAAAGACTTGATAAATATAATAGATTTACGCCTAAAAAGACTATTAAAAGACTACTAAAATCAAAAATATAAAAAACAAACAAACAAACAAAAAAAAATGACTACACAACGCAATAATAAAAAAACACACAAGAAAACAAACAGTTGTGTGTAGTGTGTAGTAGGCTATACAAGAATTCATTCATCACTATCAAAAAAAACACACAGAGAGACATTTAGCTAAACACTATTACAATTGTAATAGTGAATTTGTTTATTATGCAGCAAGTGTGACATGTGAGAGAATATTATATTGGAAAACGTATAGAAAGAGAAATTTAAAAGACGATTTAAGAGCACCATAAAAAGCCATAAAAGTCAAATCAAATGCTTGTTTTTTTCTGCATTATCTTATGTGCAAAAGAAATAAAAATATGAATAATTTGTACTAGATATGAATAGTTAGTTATGTTAGTTTCTTTTAAACAACATAACAACATATTAGAATGCAAATTATACTATACTATACTATCACGAGGACATGACCATTAAAATGACACTCATTAATTAAAATAAAATGTAATATATAATATAAAACAACAGAGTTAGTGTAAAGTTTTTGGTTTTTGATTTATGATAGTATATAGTTATAAAGATATTTATATTATTAAAAAAATTATATATGTAAGTCATGATGTAATTTCCTGTATAAGACTATAAAAGGAAGTGATTGATTTTGTATGTTGTTTCTGAGGAAGGTCACTTAAATTAAAGTGATTGAAAGCGCTAAAAAAACATTGTCGGCTGCATCTCTTGATAGCACTGTTACTTCAAGTTTCTTAGTTTTAAAAACAAATTTGTCTTACTCACAAAATATTTTTTTTTTCTTAGAAAAACAGCAGCAAATGCAGATGTTGCCATTTTCCAAACTGAATCAAAATGTGGCAAATAAGATTTGGAGAAACGGGGTGTGATGAACCACCACTGCAAACCAATATGTGATGTGGATATCCCACCTGTGGGTCAGTAATCAAGCAGCCTCAATCCTCACCACTGGCACCTGTGGGGGGACGTTCACTGGGAGGATAACAGATACACACACAGTATTTCCAGATACAGATCTCTGCATCAAGTGCAATTTCCCTTAACAGCAGACCACAGTCAGTCCAGGGCTGGTTTCTCCCTCTTCCTCCAGATCCCCAATAAGACTCCTCATTGGCACAACTACAGAGTTGAGATCTCAGTTGAGTGACCAAGCCAAGACCTCCAGCACCCTCTCTGCCCAACCACTGCTTCTTGTTCCTGCCCAAGTAGCTGACACACACACTCTTTGAGGTTTGATTTATACACACCTCACAGAGACACACCTGAGAATGGCTTGTATAAGTTTATTAGCTATGCCCCCTTCTGGCCAGACTAATAGGTAGTTACCACAGTCACCAATCACTCTGTATCAATTACTTTAGGGCCCTTAAATGGTGTCCAATCTTACTGTATAATATTAATACAAATGGTAGTTTGACCAAGAGAAAGGCTACTAAGGGTGGCCCACACAGTGTCACCAAATAAATACACAAGCACTCTTAAAACTTAAATATCTCTACACAGATCAGCCACAATTAAAGGTTTAAATATATTTAATAATAAAAGAACAAGACAATACTAAATATATATTCACAGTGACATCAGAGTTCAAAATCACAGGAAATATTTAAAGGCTCACACAAATAAAGAAAAACAAAATCTAGACTAACCTTCACTATTTTCCTGACTGTATCTAAGAGAGTTACTACACCCTAAAAACTTACTTAATTAGAGCAAAGCAGACATGGAGAATGGTTCTTCTTGTTGTCAGGTCCAAGACAGAATACAAAATGCTCTGTCTCACTGACAGACGTCTCAAAATAATATCTAAAATATTACTGCTGGGATAGCTTGCAGAATTACATAATTTCTGATCATCTGTCTTCTAGTTCCCAGACTGAACTCCCATTGCTGAAGTCAGCAGTATTTAGCATCTACCTGTAAAAATACTCATACAAGGACTTCTGCTCAGATCTTTGGTAGGTGCTGGAAGTCATAAACAATTGCATACATTCAGGTTTCCAAAGTAGAAATTAATTCACCCCAAAGACAATACAGAAAACTTCCTAGTACAGACTTTGTGTCTCTCGCTGCAAACTTCCTAGTACAGACTTTGTGTCTCTCGCTGCACTGAAACATCTTTATGGCGTACCCTATAAAGTAATTTAATTTCAGATATTTTTCTAAAGTTTGCTGTACTGAGGTTAACCTCCTGTATTCCAGTTTCCACTGTTAAAATATGTACATTTAAACAGTTACAATAGTGCATGTACACTTCTGTTCTCTTCCAGTAGGGCACACCACTGTGGATGCATTTTAAACACAGCACTTTACAAATACCTTTTCAACACAAACATCTGTAAAGAGCAGTTTGATATACAAGAGATACAGTTCTAATACATTTGTAACACAAGATCTTATATAAATTAGTTTGATATTCACAAATGACATGTAATTACTTACAAAATGCCAACCAGCTGTGCTGGCAGAACCTCCTTTTGTTACACGAGGCACTAGTGCTGCTGGATGAGAAAGGGGAGAGCTCTCAACAGCCTGGGTAACTGCTAAGAGGTCATAACAATTTTAGCATTAATCTCATTATTGCTGAAGGCGACGTCCTTTTACACTTGCTGCAGTAATATATTTCAAATTGCTGCTTTCACATACATGTCCCCATACCCTCCTCAACCGCAGTATTGTTCTTTTAAACTCAGAGGATTTTGAACTATGCACTCGGACTGTATATCTGGCAATGGAATCTCCTCCCAGTCTCCTCTCCTGTATTCTTGGCCTTAGAATCTCCTCCCAGGCTCACCTTCTCTCCTCTGCCCATTTTACTGGGCACTAACAAATTAACTGGGGAAAGCCCCCTTACACTGTTAACATCTGAGCGAGCCTCCATTTATTACATTTGTGACACCCACCACTGCTACCAATATGTGATGGACACCAATGTGTCATCCCACACTGAGCCAGTTGTCAAGGAGCCTGAATGCTCACCACTGCACGGAAGACTTATGTCCACTTGGAATACAAACGGATACACTCAGTACTTCCAGTTGCAGACCTCTCTGCATCAAGTACAATTTCCCTTAACAGCACATGGGAAACACACACAGCCTGGTGTCTGGATGTCTCTATGTCCATCTCCTTTCAGATCCCCAATTACACTCCCCACCGATAGAGCTGTAGGGTTAGGTCCTCAGTCTAGTGTCCAAGCCATGTCCTCCAACACCCTCTCTGTAAACTTGGTGCTTTGCGTCCTTGTCCCAAGTAGTTGACACAGACACACACACACACACACACACACACACACACCCTGAGAGATTTGATTTTTTTCACACGTACATGCACCTGGGAAAGGCTGGCACAGGTTTATCTGCTGTGACGCCTTCTGCCCAGAATATAGGGTAGTTATCACTGTCACCAGGCACTTCACAATCAACTACTATAAGGCCCTTAACAAAGGGTGTCCAATTATACTCTGCATTATTAATATTAATACAAATGGTAGTAGTTTACCAACACAGCTAGACCTTCTGGAGTGGCCCACACAGTGCCACCAAATAAATGTAAGCCCTCTCAAAGATTAGATAGTCTCTATAAAAAACAGTCATGATAAAATAATTAAATATATTTAACAATAAATAATAAAAGTACATGAAAATACTGAATATATAATCACAGTAAACCACAGAGTTCAAATCACAGAAAATATTGAAAACATCATTGATGGACAGACTCATACAAATAAAGAAAATCAATCTCTAAACTAAGCTTCACTCAATTTCTGACTGAATCTGAGAGAATTATACTGTTCCTTAGTAACTTACTTGGGCAATGCAAGATGAAATACATGAGCAGTCTTTCTAGTCAGGTTCCCAAACAGAATACTCTATATTCTGAGATTATTCCCCGTAAGACATAATATCCAAGATGACTTGCAGAATGACCTCATCTAATCACCTGACTCTAGGTTCTCGCAGTATCTCCTTCTGAAGTTTGAGATAGGACTTTAGCAGACTGCTACAATACACATTTAGAGCTTTTATGGCAATGCCTAGGACCCAGAGACATTTACAACACGTCCCCCTCTTTACAAAATATAACGGATAATGGCTGCTCCCAGACCTAGCATCTCCCATCCTACTCAGCACTATGGGGTGCCATGCAATGCTTTAATGGCTCATTTACATTTCCCTTATTTTCCTTAAAATAAGCCAGCTGGTTAACCATTGCTGTGCCACTGTCCTCTATTACAACATACACATTTAATTCAGATACCATAATACGTGTATAGTTCTCTTCATTTCAGCAGGGTGCACTATTGATATATTTTAACTCAATTAACACAAGCAGAGCTCACAAATACATTTTCAGCACAATCATCTGTAGAGATCAGTTTAATATACTAATGGCATATAATTATTTACAAAATTCCATACAGCTGTGGTGGCACAAATCATATATCCACTACCCTACTTCACCATGGCATGGTTGGCAGTACCTCCTATTGTCACAGTTCTCCCTCCCATTGAAGACTCAAGCTAGTTTTTCAAGTGACCCTTGTGAAATGTTGCTTGAGAGAAATAAACCTATCTAGGAATACGTTACCCCATTCCCTATCTTAAGATTCCATCTACCTTTGCATTGCTGACCCCACTACAGTGTTGCACTGTCATATCGTATACCTGTAATCCTAGGCACCACCATAGTAACTTGTCATTTTGCTGGCTGGCTCCCTGTAGCCATAGATCCCCCTCAAACTTCTCCTGCCTCCTACTGCAAATACTCGGCACAAGGCCTGCCCTATCATGGTAAGGCTTCATCATGTTAACATGGTACAATTTGCGCCCCTGCCTCCTGCCTAGCAGTTCTGCCATGTAGTTAACATCACTGACTTTCCTTATCACCTCAAAGGGTCCCTTCCAAGCTGCCTGCAGTTTGTCTGACAGGAATAAGAACCATCACCTGCTGCCCCACAGCATACTCTCTGGCTTGAGCATTCCTGTCATACCAAATACTGTTCTTCTGTTGGGCTCCTGCCAGGTTCTCCTGGGCCAAGCCCATGAGCTCCTTAAGCCTTGTCCTGAGGTTTAGGACATATGCCACAACAGATTCCTTGTGGTATTCACACACACCCTCCCACTCATCCCAAATCAAATCTAGAGGTCCCCTCACCCTATTCTCATACAGCAACTTAAAGGGTGAAAAAACTGTGGATTCCTGGGGCACCTCTCTGTAAGCAAACAGATGGGGCAAATATTTGTCTCCAAACACCCATAGCAATGGTCTTTAGCATAGAGTTTAACCTCTCCACAAGACCATTAGCCTGGGGGTGGTAGGGGGTGATCTTTGGGTGCTTCACCCCACAGCGCTCTCACAGACAAGCCAGCAGGTCTGACATGAAATTGGCACCTCTGGTCAGTCAGTCTTTCTCTTGGGGAAATGTACCCTGCTGAAAATCTCTAGCAAAGCATTCACCACCTTCTCTGCCTTGATGGGGGACAGAGGCACCGCCTCAGGGTATCTACTAGCATAATCTACTACTACTGGGATATACTTCTTCCTTGTGGAACTTGGGGTACTCAGAGGCCCCACAATATCCATAGCTACCTCTGAAATGACTCCTCAATCACAGGTAAAGGCATCAAAAGAGCTTTGACCTTGTCTCCTGCCTTGACTACTTTTTGGCACTACCCACAGGTCCTGCAACACCCTGTTACATCCCTGGTAATCCCAGGCCAATAAAAAGTTCTGCATAGTATGTTCCTTGGTATGCTTTATGCCCGTAATACCTGCTGTGCTATGGCTAGAAGTGCCAGACGGTAGGCTCTAAGCACTACCAACTGCTGTATTACCTCACCTTCTAGCATTCCCTCAAGGGTCCACTCTCTATATACAGTAACCCTTTGTTCCAGTATATAAATTCCCCTTGTCCTGGAGAATCAGGTGCCTCCCTAGTTACCTCCCTCAAGCCTTGTAATGTAGGATCTGAGAGCTGAGCCTGTCTCAACTCTCTCTTTGTAACTCTTCCCAGCTCCCCTTCCACAGGAAGTCTGGTCTCTTCTGACAGTGGTGCCGGTCAGTCTGGGTACTACTACTCACCTCTGTCCTTGCAGTCACTCTGTCCAAGGGAACATCAGTACCCACCAGCAGCTGTGGCTCATCTTCAGTCTCACTGCTACAGGGTAACTCCCTCGCTGAAGTAGTCACATTACCATCCTGGCTTCAGGTGTGCATCTGTCTGGGTTTCCCCCAGGCTACCAGACCCACATGCCTGTCGCCAAGCCTGACTGCTTGTCACTGCATGCACACAGGGTACTGCACTATCAAAATCATTCCCTGTCAAGACACCTGCAGGGATATCCTCAACACACACCTACTTGCTTGCTTCATTTTCCACCTTCCCAAATCAAGATGAACCCTGGCCAAAGGCATTTGGAATGGGATCCCTCCTAAAGCTCTGACTGGAGTGGATTGCCCAAGCAAGTACTGCTCTTCTTTAACCACTGCAGACTTCACAATGATTATATGAGGCTGTGTCTCTCTTGGCAATGGCCCGTTTTCCATCTACCAAGATCGGATATAAACTCTGCTGGTAGTTTGGTACCCCTTTTGTCTCCAGACAACTTACCACTGGCATTCTGTTATTCCCACTTGCTGGCTCCCCCACCTTTTGTTCTCCACCTTGACTCCATGCACATCTATATGCTACATAGCAACACTGGTTATATTTAAAACATTTAACCCTTGATCCTGGTCGTGTACCTGAACTAGTGGCCTCCCTGTTACAGGCAGACTTTCTTGGGGCAGTTTATGCTGCCCACCACGGGTTCCCTTACATCCATGTGCAGCACTGGGTATCCCTTTCTTGTGCAGTGATACCCTGCATGTTAGGTATAGGTCTCCTCTTTTCCCAAGTTCATCTGCAGAGTTGCATTCCCTGTCTGCCAACCAGATTCTCATACCCTCAGGCAAAGTGTTAAGGGCTTGTTCCCTCACCAAAAGGTCTGCCAGCTTTTCAAAAGTGGTGGCCTGACACAAACTCACCCACCTATGAAAATAAGTGCTTAGTTCAGCAATATAATCACATACACTTTCATCTGCCTTGGGTCTATGCTCAAAAACACTTTTTTCTGTAAGCTTCAGGTGTCAACTTAAAACAATGTAATAAACAGTGCTTAACTTGATCGTAATCTAAACAATCAGTATCAGACAATTTAGAAAATACAGTTACAGCTTTATCATAGAGTAAGGGCATGAGGAACTGTACCCAGAGCCCTTGGTCAACAGTATACTGTTTGCATACTCTTTCAGACAGATGAATAAATCTATCAAAATGATCACCTTCTTGGTACTGAGGGAGAAGTTTGCTGACCTTGTTCTGGGGTATGGTTAAATCCCTTCCTCATTGCCCCCATGACCCTTGTGAACAGTCAGCATTTCCTTTTCATGTTGCCTCTGAGTCTCATTTTCTTTGGCTTCCAAACACCACAGTCTCGCTGATTCTAGTTCCAAACATTTGGCCTCCAGTTCAAGTCTCCAACTCCAGATGGATTTTTAATTCCACTGAGGAAAAGTTGAACTGTCTTGCTCTGGGAGCTGTACATCTCCAATTCCAGTCTGGTTGTCTTCCAGGTTGCTGGTCTGTGATTAAAGCTGCAATCATGTCCTCTTTAGTCAGGTTGGCATGCCCAAGTCCTTTGGCTTGGCACATCTCAGGCAACTGGTTCCTTGTCAGTTTGCCACAATCTTCTGCTTACATACTTGCCTGCTCTCTGTGACTAACTATACATAAATAAAACTGCTGTGATATGAAACTCTGAATGTCTACCATGGTGGTGGCTTGAGAGTACAACCCCCTTCTTTAGTGACCACTGCTTACAGGCTAAAGGAATTTAATATCCAAACCACACTGCTCAACAATATGTGAGCATGTGATGATCCCACCACACTACCAAAAATAAAAATGTGATGCACACCACTGCTACCAGTATGTGATGGACACCAATATGTGTTGTCCCCATGCTGGGCCAGTAGTCAAGGAGCCTGAATCCTCACCACAGACACTTGAGAGGGACATGCACTTGGAATACAAATGGATACACTCAGTATTTAATGATGTACACCTCTCTGCATCAAGTACAATTTCTCTTAAGAGCACACAGGAACACACTCTGCCTGGGGTCTGGATGTCTCTATGTCGGTCTCCCTCCAGATCCCCAATAAGACTCCCCACTGGTACAGCTGTACGGTTAGTACCTCAGCAGTGTGTCCAAGCCAAGTCCTCCAGCACTCTCTCTGTAAACTCAGTGCTTCGTGTCCCTGCCTCAAGTAGCTGAAACACAAACCCTGATTTTTCTCACACACACACACACACACACACACACACACACACACACACACACACACACACACACACACACACACACACACCCACCAGGGAAAGGCTGGCACAGGTTAACCTGCTGTGACCCCTTCTGCCCAGAACACAGGGTAGTTATCACTGCCACTAGTAACTTACTTGGGCAAGGCAAGATGAAATAAGTGAGCAGTCTTTCTAGTCAGGCTCCCAAACGGAATACTCTACATTCTGAGATTACTCCCCGTAAAATACAACATCCAAGATGACTTGCAGAATGGCCTCATTTGACTCTAGGTTACCACAGTATCTCCTTTTGAAGTTAGAGACAAGACTTTAGCAGACTGCTTCAATATACATTTAGAGTTTTTATGGCAATGCCTAGGAGCAAGAGACATTTACAACACTTCACCCCTTCTTTACAAAAGCAAACAGATAATGGCTCCTCCCAGACCTAGCATCTCCAGTCCTACTCAGCACTGTGGGGTGCCATTCAAATATTTAACAGCTCATTTACATTTCTCTTATTTTCCTTAACATAAGCCAGCTGGTTAACCATTGCTGTGCCAGTGTCCTCTATTAAAACATATACATTTAATTCAGATACCATAATACATGTACATTTCTCTTCATTTCAGCAGGGTGCACTTTGATGCATTTTAACACAACACAAACACAGCTCACAAATACAATTTCAGCACAAGCATCTGTACAGATCGGTTTAATATACTAATGACATACAATTATTTACAAATTCCAGCTAGCTGTGCTGGCACAAGTCATGCATGCACTGTCCTACTTCTCCCTGGCATGGCTGGCAGTACCTCCTATTGTCACATTAGCTGTACTTACTGTCACCTTCATGTTGATACATTGATTTCAGCAATTTCTGCCACTTGTCTTATTCTATACCAATCTGTGTATGAACTAACCTATCCCATTTGGTTAGAGCTTGGCCTTATCCACCCTATAGTCAATAATTATATATTACCCCCACTGAGAATAACTGGGATCATATTGTACATAGATAGCTTGATTGTAGCTTTATTTGCAATTGTGGGAGAATTGTGAATTACTGCAGGATCAGAGCATAATTTATACATTATACTGCACTTCCATTTCCATAAAAAAATAATTACTTGCAAAAGTTAGCTGTTTGCATTTTAAGTTGGTCTAGGACTTTACTCTTGTAACGTCACTCACAGTTGTGGTAGAATTGTGAACTACTGCAGGATAGGAGAATCAGTCATTTATTGCAGCATTTTTCTATAAGTAGTGTTATTGGTAAATCTCTGCTTGGTCTTGTGCCTTAAACTGTAGTTTGGACTGCAGAAGTGGCAGTGTTTTAACTTTTGTTGCATAGTTTCCGCTTCTGTTCTTCTACAGCTGTGCTGCTAGAGTCTTGTATTCGACCTATAATTTACCTGCTTAAAATTGCACTCTATTGCCTTTCTGTTTACTACATTCCCTACTGTGGGATATATCTGCTACCTCTTCCCCTGTTCTTGTGTCTGCTCTACTGTTATAGGTCTTTCAACCCCCCCCCCCCATGATACATTAAAGTACTGCTCTCCTGCTGCTCTATACTGTTTGCACACCAATTGCATTTTCTCTTACTCCACTGTAAAAGCTAAAGTTTCTGCAATTCTAATGTGGCTGGAGTCACTAACCTGTAGTTCAGAGTCATAGAACTAATTGAAATGTGCTCTGGTACACGTTCTGGATTCAAAGAGCTCCACAACTGGCTTCATTTGATTGCATCCCTCTCTAGCTCAACTGCTATAATCTGCACAAAGCTGCACCCACCCAGGATACTTTATTCAAGACCCTGAAAAACACAGAAAGCCCTGAACTATTTGAAATTAGCTTTTCATCAAAAAAAAAGAGAAGAGAAAACAGCTGCACTGAGCTGTACTCAGTTCCCTCCAGCAGTTAAACTCTATCATTAGTAGATTGTCAGAACAAGAGCTTTTATCCCTATAAAAGACGTGCAAAATCAATACAGGCTTAGAAGTCCATGCCCAAGGCAAAAATAACCCATGCTAAATGCAGGCAACCAACCATGAGCTGCAGTACACCCCAAATCAGACTAGGCATTTCCCCAAACCTTAATAATAAATTCATCCAAACATTATTCTAAACAAAAGAAACTCCAAGCAGTTGAAGCCCCCCCCCCCCAGTCATTCCTGTCAAAACCAGTGACCAGCACTTCCCCACAACTACTTTAGTCAAGCTGATTGAGATGGGTACCTTGACAGTTTGCCTCATGCTGTCCAATGGTCATCTATTACTCAAACAGCATAACACAGTGTGTGACCGATGTGCATATATAATGTTCTGAAGGCAGCAAAAATTATCAGCAGTACACCACGCAACACACTTCACCAAGACCATCACAATTCTACACATAATCCACCATAGGTGGAGGTTCTAAAGATTAGCTTACCTAAACCTTAAAGACCTCCAAAATGCAATACATGCACAAAGCACTCTTAGCAAGTTAAGCCTATCTCCCCACATAGCACAAGGAATCCCAAAGTCATAGATGCTGAGCCCCTAAAGCAGGCATCTATCCAATGAAAAATTCTTGTTACAGGTGAAGACAATGTAAGACATACAGACATCTGACCAAGCTGAGCAAAAAAAGAGGGATGGTTAGTTGCTTGTCTTGTGCTAGATAAGTCAGATCACACACTCACTCAAGTCCTTGAACAAATACCAGTATGACTCTGTCATAGTACATGTGGGTGTCACTGAATTGAAATACTCCACTGGACTACATGAAGACAGACATGATGGAGCTCTCAGACTAAGTGTCACAGGGAGGTATCAGTCTAGCATTGGAGTACATTCTACCTTCTCCAAGGATAATACCACAATATGACAAAATACTTAACTTCAATAAAAAGCTTAGTTTGGGGTGTCATTCAAAAGGGGCCCGATATTTGTCAGCATGGGAGAATATGATCCACAGACCATGCTGTTTCACCAGGGATGGCCTACACCTGTCCCCTCTAGGGTTTCAATTTCTAGCAAAGACATTCTCCACCCAATAACACCTTTTTAGGCAATGCCAACCTGATAAACCTATCAACATTAACAAGGAAAGCAAAGGAAAATATGAAAGTATTACTGACCTATGCAAGGAGCCTAAACAAGAAACCACTCCATACAACCCTTCCTTATTATGAAGGATATCAATATCTGTGTAGTAACCAATACATGCTTTAAAATGGCAAAAAAGCACTCCAGCTGTGAATGACTATAACACCTTACACATATTAAGACAACCACTGCACCTGAGGGGGAAAAATGGTGGAATTATCTCAAGCTTCATCCAGAAGAGACTTGCATCAAGGCTGTTAATGAAGGACCTTCTTCAGGTCTAAAGAACCAACAGAAACATCCCATACCCATATGAGGTTACTTACTTATACTATTAATTTCATTTCATTATTAGTTGTTCTTAGCTGTACTGTAATTATCTAAGTGCCAGATAACCACCTCCTCAGATATATTGATATATTGTTTGTAATTCACTAACAATACTTCACAGCGTAACACCTAAGGTTTTCTTTACCTAATCTTTATCAAGACTGCAATCTTTTTTCTGTTCTTTTCAGAATTGTTATGAAGGCATTTGTCTGATACACGTTACAATCCGTAAATATGTATCAAGTTTTAAAATCTATAAATAAAACAAAGCAAAAAAAAAAAAAAAAAAGAAAAGAAATTTTGTCTTTACAAAACATGAGGACATCTTGCACCATCCCTTATGCATTTTTGTCACTTGTTAGGTCTGTCCATTGTAGCCTCCCTCAAAATATAAATGAATCCTGAGAAAGTCAATTACAAATTTGACTGAGATAAACTACGCCAGGGATACAATAACAAGCCTCAGATCTCCATTAAACTTAACTTCAGTCCGGATATGTGGTAATGTACACCACCATACTCATCATAAAATAGTTGCAGAGATTCTTGCCCCAGATGTCAGAAGACCCTAAAAATAAAGGTCAACAAAGGAGAAATTTTAACCAAAAGACAGCAAACAACCAACCAACCACCCTGCACTAACTATATGTACAATATATATACAATATACATAATATGTACAAACCCACCCCACACAACCACCTCTAACTACAGAGGGGAAGGAGGGAGGAGGACTGCAGCAATGTGGATCTTCGAACATCTACATTTATGGTAGGTACAAAACTGTACTATGTTCTTCATCTCACATTGCTGCAGTCCTTACACTTGGGTAGAATCCCAAAGCAGAGGTAAGGAGGATGGCTAACTACAAGGAAGCAGGAGCTGCCAACATGCCCTGCAAAACAGCAGTGGCAAAACCAGCCCTGGATTTAGAGTAAAGTGGCAGGTGATAATGCCTAGAGAAAGTATGCACTGAACTCCAAGTAGCTGCCTCCAAAATATCCTTGGTTGCCACTCCCTCAAAAAGCTGTTGAAGTGGCAGTAGCCCTAGTGGAATGAGGCCTAATCCCAGCTGGAACCTCCTTGCCATGATGGGAATAACAGAAAGCAATGCAAAACCCAATCCACTTAGAAATAGTTTGTTTTGACACAGGCTTGCCCTGAGAACTCAAAGCAAAAGAAACAAACAACTGCTGAGAGTGCCTGAACCCTTTAGTTCTGTCCAAATAATAACGCAACTGCCTGTACATCTAAAGTGTGCAAAATCTTTTCCCCTTTATTTTGGGGATTTGCATAAAAGTAGGCAAATGAATAGTTTGGTTTAAAGCCACACTAGAAACCACCTTAGGCATAAAGGAAGGATTAGTACGTAATGATACCCTATCCTTATGGAAAATCAAGAAAGGCTCAACCGCCATAAGGGCCTGCAATTCAGAAACCCTTCTTGCAGAGGTAATTGCCAACAAAAGCAGTCTTCCATGATAAATATTTCAACTCAGAAGTAGCTGCAGGCTCAAAAGGTTGTAGAGTGAGTTTCTCCAACACAAAATTGA
Source organism: Protopterus annectens (assembly GCF_019279795.1). Classification (NCBI taxonomy): domain Eukaryota; kingdom Metazoa; phylum Chordata; order Ceratodontiformes; family Protopteridae; genus Protopterus; species Protopterus annectens. The sequence continues at coordinate 1,343,919,024 of NC_056731.1, forward strand.
GATCCCAAGCAGGAGTAGGAGCTCTTCTGGGGGTCTTATATTCTTTGCCCCTCTAAGAAATTGCTTGAACAAAGGATGAGAAAACAATGGTGGGACACAATCATAGTGAGCGAAATTGCTGCAGCATGAACCTTAATAGAAGAGAAAGACAAACCTTTGTCCAGTAACTCAGTAAGATATTGAAGAGCCACACTCAAATTAGGCTCAGAAACATCAAAATCTTTGCCGCACTCCAAAATAAAAATCTCTTCCATTTATCTGCATGACACTTTCCTTGTACTAGCCCTTCTAGCTTCCAAAATCACATTCAAAACTTGTTGTGGAAGTTGAGACCCTCTATGGTTCAAAACAGAATATGCCAGGCTGTTAGGTGAAGAGAGTGAAGTTTGACATTCAGCAAATGGCTGTCCTCCTGTGACAACAGGTGTGGAATCAAGGCAAAGGCCATGGAGGCTTCCGTATCAGACTTCTTAGTAATGGGTACCAGTGCTGTCGAGGCCAATCTGGAGCTATTAAAATCATCCTTGGCTTGTCCTGTCTGACCTTTAGAAGTACCTTTAGGAGGAGAGGCAGAGGAGGAAAGGCATACACATGAAGATTGCTCCAATTGAAAGAAAGAGCATCCACTTTCCAAGCTGTGGGATGAAACCTTTTGTGCAAAACTTTGGCAGCTGATGGTTTAGTGGAGAAGCGAACAGATCTATGTCTGGAGTTCCCCATGACACTGTCAATTTCTGAAATACATGAGGATCCAATTTCCACTCATGGGGATCCATAATTGCCTGCTCAACACATCTGCTAAGGAGTTCTGTGCTCCTGGCAGAAACCTTGCCTGAAGATTGAGCTGTAAACTGAGAGCAGTCTCCCACAAAATCATTGCTTGCCTGCATAGAGGATAAGAATGCGTTCCCCTTGCTTGTTGATGTACCACATGACAGTTGTGTTGTCTGTTAGAATCAACACCTGTCCTGGAAGAAGTAAATCCTTGAAAGCTATTAATGCAAACTGGACTGCTAACATCTCCTTCAGGTTGATATGTAGATGTTGTAGTCTGGCAGGCCACTTGTCTTGTATCCACTTTCCATTTAGATGAGCTCCCAAGCTTTGTCTGAGGCATCTGTCGTTAAAATCTGACTCGCCTCTGGCGGGTCACAGAGAGTCCCTTGTTTAGGTGACATTCCTGAGCCCACCACAAAAATTCCTTTTGAATGCAAGGTATTATTTGAATGACAGTGTCTAGATCCTGGCAGTGCTGTGTCCATACATTTTTGAGATACCATTGCAGCTTCCTCATATGCAGTTTGGCATTGGGAAGCACCAGAATACAAGATGCCATGAACCCTAAGGCTTGAAGGACTGTCCTTGCAGTCAGCCCGGACTGATGAGATAGCTGATGGAAGTAAAGGGATAGACTCTTTTGTTTGTCCGGGGTTAAAAAGGCCATCTGGGATACTGTATTCAGTCTCACACCCAGAAAGCACATGTCCTGAGAGGGTACTAGACTGGACTTTATTTCGTTCACAGAATACCCCAGGCATCTTAGCACTGCTATCACATATTCCAAATGATGAAGAAGCTCTTCCCTTCCTTGAGCCAGAATCAGGCAGTCGTCCAAATAAGGATAGATCTGTATTCCTTTTAGCCTGAAGAAAGCTATCACTGGAGCCAGAACTTTCGTGAATACTCTGGGCAGTAGATAAGCCAAAGGGCAATGCAGAGAACTGATAGTGAGAAGTCCCAGCTCGAAAACGCAGATACTTCCTGCAACTTAGTCTGATAAGAACATGAAGGTAAGCCTCCTTGAGATCCAAAGTTACCATCCAATGATCTTTGCCCAGCAGAGGTAAAAGCTGCTGTAACGTCAACATTTTGAACTTGGGAATGTCCAGATAAGTGTTGAGGGTAGATAAATCCAAAATTGGTCTCCACGTGTTCCCCTTCTTTGGTACTAGGAACAGGCGAGAATAAAATCCTAGGCCCACTTCTGGCATAGGGACCGGCTGTATTGCCCCTATTTGGAGTAACAGAGAAACTTGCTTGTGAGCCTCTATTCTTTGTTGAGGAGGAACGCCTGGCATGCCTTTGAAAGGAGGCAAGGTATGGAAATAAAACCTGTAACCGTGGTGTATGATATCCAATACCCATCTGTCTTGGGTAATTAAACTCCAATTTTCTTTGAAAAGTGCCAACCTTCCTCCCAAAGGTGCTGCCAGACGAGAAGGCTCTGGCAGCTGAAAAGGTAGGTCATTGGGTCTGTTTACGAAAGGACTGACCCTGCCCTCACCAAGACTGTGCAGGAGAACTCCTGTTCTAGGCCTGAAAGAGCCCTGAGCTCTGCCCCTATCACGCCTAGATCTACCCCTAGACTGGGAATCATAAGAAGGATACGTCCACCCCTTAGTAGGCCAATTTCTACTAAACTTTGGAGGCTGGACCTGCAAAAATCTTTAACAGTCTGCATAGACTTAGCCTTGTCTTCCATTTTCTTTAAAACTGCCTCAACAGGAGGACCAAACAACACGCCAGATTGTAAAGGAGAATCTAAAATCCTTGTTTTAACATGTTCAGACAAATTTTGATCCCTTAGCCAGGCGTGCCTCGAAGAACTGACCCAGTGGCAGCCACCCTAGACGAGGCCTGTACAGCATCAAAACCACATTGCAAAGAATGCTTACCCACCTGTTCAGAAACATGCACTAAATCTTGCAACTCTTTACAATCAATACCTACTGCCAGAGCATCAACCTTAGACTTTAATTGTGAAAGGAGATAGTTCTGGTATTTCAACATGTGAAACTGGCAATTCAAAGCCCTCATAGCAAGAGTGGACTAAGTATAAACTTTCTTTCCCCATCTATCCAAGGCCCTAGCCTCTTTGTCTGCAGGAACCGGATTCTTAACAACAGAAGCCTTAACACCCTTAGGCCCCTGACTAACAGTTTCTGGGTCAGCCCTAGGACTCTTAAAAGATACTTATGAGCTTCAGGCACCCTGTAATACCTATCCGGCTTAACAGGAGCAGGAGGCAAAGAATCAGGATTAAGAGAAGCCTCTGTAAAACATCTTCTACTACATCCAAAACAGGAGGTATAGCCAAAGGCCTATGCTGGGGTAAAACAAAATTCCCTAAGCCTTTTCCTGGAATCAGAGAAGTCCTGACCTTCCCACTTAAAATGCTCCCTCATGGAATGAAGAGTTTCTGAAAAGAAAAATCCTCAGGAGGAGAAGCAGAAGGAGTAGAATCATCCACATCAGAATCAGAATAAGGAGAGTACTCCTGCAAGTCTTCAGTCAAGACTCTGAAACATCTGAAGCCTGCTCAAAACCCCCAGCTCAGGCTCCAACCTAGGTCTCTTATCAGGAGGGGCATAGAACCCTAATTAAAGTAATCAAATCTTCTGCCATTTTAAGCATATGCTTCTTGGGCACAGTACCTGAAGAGCTAGGGTAACACCAACTGAAGCCAAACCTGGCCTGCCTCTGGGAGAAGCCTTTGAAACAGAAGGAGAGGGCCTAGCCACCCTAGGAAGGGAGGGAGTATAGTAACCTGAGAAGCCCCTCAGCCTGACTTGCCTCCTGAGAGGCCATATCTTGCAATAATAAGGTCTCACCCTGGGAACACAAAGAAACCTCCGGTGGAGCCACCGGCTCCACCGACACCTCTAAAGAACCGGCGTCCGGTACAGACGGTTCTTCTAGCCTAGGCTTAACTGCCTTGTCCTTGCGCTTCTTCGAAGAAGCGGGCGCCGGAGAATCCGACGGCATTTTATAATTACACCGCTTCCCAAAGACTAACCTTGCACAATCCAACCTTCTCTTTATAGTGCGTTTATTAAATCTAGCACAAGAGCGACAGCCAACAACGTCGTGCTCAGGCCCTAAGCAAGGAATACACAAAGTATGATAATCTCTATGCGGTATCTGTTTCCCACAAGAAATGCAATTATTAACTTTTCTGACATCCGTAAATCACTGAGGCAAGAAAAACTAAAATATTCCCAACGGGTACTTAGCCAACTTTGAACTCGGTCTGAAACTTCGAAATCGAAAAATCTCAGAACGCCAACCGGCACTTGCAATGCTGCTTCTGCATCGGACCATGCGGCAAAAAAGACTGAGGATATGACGTCGGTCATGCGCATTTGTACCCTGACGTCCTGATGTCAGTCAAATGCGCCTTGACCGACGTCAGCCTTATACTTTGATATTCGGGCCGACCGAGGACAGCGGACTACCCAAGTGTAAGGACTGCAGCAATGTGAGATGAAGAACATCATCCCATACCAAACATCAGCTAGCTGTAAACAGAACTTTCTTTATCTCTCACTTTCTCTCTGACCCACAATTACCACTACTCTTTCTTACAGGAAATGGAATCTCTCATTGGATCTAAACTATCCAACTATACACTCTATAACCCATAACACCACTAGTGCATACACACAAATTATTGGACTTTCTAAACACAAACGCGCTGAAACAATTAGACAGAGTACCCACTAGGGAGGAACATCATCCTGAATTTTGTCTTTACAAAACATGAGGACATCTTGCACCATCCCTTATGTATTTTTGTCACTTGTTAGGTCTGACCATTAAGTAGCCTCCCTCAAAATATAAATGAATCCTGAGACCCCTTCCACCCAAAGTACAATTACAAATTTGTCTCAAGATAAACGCCTTACACTTAAGTGATACAATAACAAGCCTCAGATCTCCATTAAACCAACTTAACTCAGCCGGATATGTGGTAATGTACACCACCATACTATAACATCATAAAAATAGTTGCAGAGATTCAATTGTACCTATAGTAACAAGTGCAGAGCAAACACTATAACATCAACAAACTTTACAACAAAAGGAAGAGAATTTTAACCAAAAGTAAGAACATTAATTTCTGGAATGATAGCGCCTTCATCACTGAAATAAACAAGCAACTCAGGGGCTTAATAAAATCCAGGAAAGCCAGGTCTGAGGATAAAATAGCCACCCAAGCCAAAGACAATCACAGGGCCTTTTTTACAGTGAACCTACTGGCTGATGAACTGAGCTCAAACTTTACCTCTCTCTCCCCCTCTAGCTATCCCCTCAACATGTACCTGAATCCAACTCTCCTCCAGCAATCACACAAGACCAATTCCTAAAAGCTCTATCAAAAGCTAAAAATGCTGCATCAATGAGTACTGTCAATATCCCTGAATACATCCTAAATAGCATAAAGCACGATTTAGCCACCCTCGCCCCAACAACACTGTTCAACCTCAGCCTTCATACAGGTTTTGTATCAAGTGAATGGATAACTTGTCCACTGCATAAGGGAGGATCTTCTACAAATTCAGGCAATTACAGACCTTTACGTTTGACCAGCCAGAAAGTCATGGACAGACTTATCATGGAACTAATCAGTAAGGCTGTTGGGAACCTCCATACACTAGACCAGTCTCAGTCTGGATTCAACAAGGGCAGGTCATGCTTACTGAACCTGATGGACTTTTTTGAAAAGGTTGCCAAAGCAATGGATGAAGGCAAAATTATATAGACTGCAAACCTCAATTTGGCCAAAGCTTTTGACACAATTCCCCACTCAGACATAATAGAAAAGCTAAATAAACTGGGAATACATGCCTACATTTCCCAGTGGATTGCAAACTGGTAACCAGACAAGACACAGGAAATCAAAATAGGGAAGCTACCCCCCCCCCCCCAAAAGAGACCAGTCATCACTGGAGTCTCCCAGGTTTCAGTAATGGGACCTCCCGTTTGGCATCTACTTCTCTGAAGTAAAAGCCAATACCAAAGAGCTCTGGCTGGCAAAGTTTGCAGATAACGACAAGACAGGAGCAGTCATTGAATCCCCAAATGACTTAGACATCCTGCAGGAAGATTTGTCCCAAATAAATAACTGCTGCCAGATTCATGGGCTAAAAGTAAATGCCAAACAATGCATCACTGTATCCTTTGAGAAGCAATCTACCCTGGGAAATAACCCCACTGATGATACGTCCCTAAGAACTGACCCAGTTCGGTCAGGATTTGGGAACTTATGTGGACAGTGACCTAATTTTCAACCAATATATGTCCACTATGACAAGGAAGTCCTGCTATATTTCCAGCATATAAACAAAGGGATTGTAAGTACATTTAGAGATGTCACTGACCCCCTTTGCTCAGCCATCATAAGGCCAGTCATTGGGTATAATGCCCTTTTTGGCATGTTTCTGCCCAGATACAAGCAATAACTGGAATGCCCAAAGAGATACCTAACTAAAAGGACCTGGTGTTTTTAGGCATTGTATCTTATATGGACCACCTCAAAGCAAGCTCTGTCACGATACTCTAGATTCTACAGACTGCTAAGAGGTGACCTGTGTCTGGCATGCAAGGTATCCTCCTACCCATTACTGGTGGATTTTACTGTACATCAGCAAGTTAAATGGCATCCAAAATACTTGGTCTGAGGATCTAAACTTCTTCTGTAACATCCACAGAATAGTTTGGAGGGACAGGTATATTTTGCAGAGGATACCGCTGCTATGGAACAGACTCCCTATCCACATAAAACAAATCTCATCACTGTCCATATTCAACCACAACTTGGATCTATGGATGGGTATTAGAAAATGTATCCCAGGACTGCCTCCTGCTCTATTAATGGGTAGACGTATCTCCTAAATGCTTTATCCTACACATGGGTCCCCTCAAATTACCTGTATTAAGATCCCAGTTATTCACTAGGGTTAACATACAGTCATAGACCATGGGATTGGTAAGACCAATCTAACACCAAATGGGATAGGTAAGACCAATCTAACACCAAATGGGATAGGTTAACACCAAAAGGGAAATAGGCTAGGCTTAAAAGATCCATCAAAAGCAGCTAGCCTAGCACTTCCCTATGAACCTATGAAGAATTAAAAGAAACTGCATAGGCTGATGCTATATGCACAGTGTTTAATTTCCACTGCCCCCAGACATACCTGATGCCTTCCTAATATTTATTTTGTTTCTGAACTTTGAAAATAAAATTAGTCATACAGACCACAGTGTCCAAATGGCAATTTCTAATCAAACAGACAAGGATCAGGTAAGATCTAGAATCAGTCCTCCAACTTTTTTTTTAACCAACACCCACAGTTTTTGCCGTTGGTTCTGGTACTTGCAGTAGGCATGTTTAGAAACCTGAACATGAATATCAAAGGTATTGATGCAACTCTAAATGGAAATAACAGCTATTCCAAAGTAGGGGAACTACTGAGAGCTCATGTTCTTATTGTGCAGATCAGCATCTTACAAGTTCAAACAGCACATCCAATTCCTCTGGACAGAACAACAACAGACTGAAAGGTAGCCATGTGGAATGGCTTCCTGGAATTAATGTACGTAGATCAGGATGGTGTGAAAATGATTTTAAGCCACTGACATCTAAAACTAACCAAAGGTTTCAATTTTGTTCCAAACAGAATTTGGAATAATATACTAGCACTTGCTGATATGATGGGACCTCTTGGATGGCTCTGTTGCTCGTGAGGCACTTCTGCATCACCTTCCTCACAGCTGTTTTTTTTTTTCCGGATGGGTGGGATATCCTTTCAGAGAAGTGACTAGGAATGGGAGCAGAGATAATTTTATATGATACTCTTTAGTTATCAACTTCCTGCCCAAGCAGTGTTAGGTTAGGCCAGCTGCTCCAAATGCTCTTCCACCCCTCACTGAAAGTAGTCAGACTGGCAGACAAGACTGCTACTGGCCACTCTGGGTTGACCAAAGCTTCCCTAAAAATGCAGAATGCCATGTCCTTTGAACCACTGTTCTTGCCAGGAACGTACCTATGAATGCCATGGGTTCCCCAGCAGAACGTAATGCTGGAAACCCTGTACATTCTCATAGCACCAAGGTCTCTGCTGGCTCATCTGACATGAAAATAAGTTTTTCTGTGAAGGCTGAAACCACATTCCTGCAGCTTAAACGATTTGCTTTTCTTTTGTTCACGGCTCTAGGAACGGTACCAGTTTAGGTCCAAACATCAGAGACATTTTGAAAAGAAAGCCCATAATGAATGATATCATCAGCAAAACAGGTAAGGCACCACCAGGAATGCCACTATATAGCAATGCCAAATACTACCTGTGACAACCTCTATACACCAGGCCATTAATCAAGGAGCCTCAATCCTCGCCACAGAGACCGGTGAGAGAGAGTCACTAAAAACATTAATGAAATGAATTTACACAGTATTTTTAGATGCTGCTATCTGCATCAAACACCCCCCAAGAGCACACAGGGGACACACTCCACACCTGGGTCTGAACTCTCTAACTCTCCAGATCCCAAACAAGACTCACTTTGGAGCACTGTGTCCCAGTTCCAAGTAGTTGACACACCCACACCTGGGTATTTGATTTACACACACACACACACACACACACACACACACACACACACACACACACACACACACACACACACACTCCTGAGAAAGGTTGGTACAGATCTACTAGCTGTACCCTTTCTACCCAGACTATAAGGTAACCACACCGCCACCAGTCAACCACTCTCAGGCTCTTACAAGAATATCCAATTATATTGAGCAAAATCAACACTAATATAAATGGTAGAGTGTAACCAAAGCAGCAAGGCTTTTTGGAGTGGCCATGGTATCACTACTATAAGCACAAGTACTCTCAAGATGTTAAAAGTATTGTCTAAAAGATCAGCTACAATGAAAGCTATAAAAATACTTAATAATAAATAATAAAATAGAAAACATGAGAATACTAAATATTTAAGTACAATAAACACCACAGTTTCAATCACAGGAGAAATAAAAATAACACAGTTTGAACAGATTCAAACAGAACAATACTTAACTAATCTCACTGTATTTCCTGACTGTTTAAAGAATAACTGTCCCCTAGCTAACAATTAATACAGCAAGGTAAGGTTAGATGCAGAGATACCCACTTCCACAAGGCAAGGTTATGAGCTTCTAACTAAAACTGAACTGAACTGAACTGAATTCAGCTAGCTGTGATAACTGACATAGATCATTATATATCAGGTTCCACAGAAAACAAAACAAAACAAACTGCTATAAGAGTTCCATCCTCTCACTGCTGGTTATAGAATGACATTACATTTCATCACCCAACTCTGGTACAATACACACTTTTGCCAAGATATGTTGCAGTATCTGAAAGCTATAGAACAATTTGGAAAACCTCCACTCTTCCCTTCCAGAATTTTCTTTTTAAACATATACATTTCGTCAGTCTTAATAACACTGTTCATACTTTATTAACACAAGCATCTGTACAGGTCAGTGTGATAAACAAATGACACAAAATTATTTACAAAACTCCTACTAACTATTTTTGGCATTTGCTGCACATTCACTGCCCTACTCTCCCTGGCACAGATGGCAATATCTCACATCATCACACTACCATTACGGCATGTCTGCTACATCACATTCAACACAGACAGCAAAACAGATTACCGTGGATGCACTGAAAGCCTATTTTTCTTCACCCCATTAGGCATTTCACATATAGACTGAAGTAATTCACCAAAATCATCCTTCTGAAGGTAAATTATATGTGTAAGGTAATTCAGTCCCCTCACAATTAATGTAAAAAATGCAAACGCAAGCTTTTCCAGCTTATCTAAACCTTGAATTCCTGTTTGGACGATAGGTGGTTGGTGAATGAGAAACAGGAAACCACTTTAAGGAAGCAGGCATTGTGATGTTCAGCTGAGGTGTCTCTGTCAAGATAGACCAGTCTTGGGGTGGAACATGCTGTCTGCTTTCGTGGAAACCAGGGTAATAATGTCTGTAATTCTTGTGGACAAGATCATGAAAGTTACATAAACAATCACAAAAAAACAAAACATTTTCAAAACACCATAAATAAGGAAGCAGCTTTCGCAGCAAAACCAGTCACCTCTTCAACTCTATTATTCAGGTACCTTGACCTTTCACCTTCTAGGAATAACTTACACATACAAAATGGTCAAATTTATACACCCACTGCTCACAAATCACTCAATCAACAACCAAAATCAATTAATTATCTAAACTTTCCTGTAAAATAATTATAATAAATATACATTTCATATTAATAAACATGAATATTATACATAAAAATACTACAATATTATAAAATATTCATAAAGTCAAATTAGCACCCAAATTCATCCCCTTAGTGTACAAGGTCCTACAAATCAGAATAATTTTACATTCTAATCTGTTTAGCTTTACTTTAAAAACTTCCACCTCTAATTAAACGTGGATGGTCTAGGATACTAAAGAATAAACTATCTACCAGCCCTCCATGTGCAGCTAAGAAATAATTAGCCACAGGAATATTCACATTACCTCTCCTAATGACCCCAAAATGTTCCATAATTCTGATCTTAACTTTTCTTTTAGTTTGTCCAGTACACCATCTGGTATATGGACATCCACATCCAAGTATGTAAACAAAGTTGAAGTAGTGAATGGTCTTGCAGCAAAGCTGCTTCCTTATTTATCGTGTTTTGAAGATCATGAAAGTTACTTGGTATAGGTTTATAATTCCACTACCAATCATTTATCAGAAAATCTAAATCAGCTAAAATTAATTTTCTTCACAAGCAAACATCCTGCAAACATAACTCAGCCTGAAGGAAGACACATTTCATAACCTTGTCTATTTTAAAATGTAAGGGCATGGCTTGATCAAACTCTTAGCTTTAAACTTCAGACATAACACTGTACAATCAAACCAAGGCTTAACCAAAAACATGTTACAAAATAACTCATTTATAAAGCCAAAAATACCCACTCAGTAACTGCTAAACCTATGTTCATTCCCAAATTAAAACATGCAGTACCACTCATACCTCTTTCTTCATCCTAAAACACACATCCAACTTACTACTGTATGAAATACACTGCTCACCCCAGCACAAAAGCTATGAAAACATCAGTATCCATTACATATTCATAATACACACACACACACACACAGTTTCATGTGTGTGTGTGTGTGTGTAACTCCAATTTTCAATGATACCACAGTAATTAGCACCCTCAAGATAGTTTTCCTTTATTGTTACTTAACTGCCATTTCACAAAACTAGTTTAAGCGTAGGTAATGTCGATCTGCCTATTTTTCTCCATTATCTCATCATCATAAAATCCCTCTTTTACCCATTACCTTCAAGTCACCTTCACTTAGCTCCAGACAACTTAACCTGCCCTGCAGTTTCTATAAAATCATTTAAACTTCTGTATATAAATATTCAATGTGAACCAAGTTACATATTATATGTAATAAATCATGTGATGTTGGAATACATTTTAACTTTCTAGAACCAGATGTTAAAGTGGTACAGCTGGGTTAAAAACAAAATATACTAAAATGTTGCAATCATTTCTTTATATGCCTAATATTTTTCTAACATGCTTTTTTGGCCCAGGTCTTTGATAAAACGAGTATAAGAACCAGTTAATGCAATCCATTAAAAAATGGAAAGAAATACAGTCCATCTTCAATCTCTCACTCCTGTAATAACTTTCATTTCTAGACTTCTAGAGTAGAAGATGATGTTGCACCTCCTCCCTCAACCAAATCCTCTGAGATCTTATAATCTCCAGGGAATTCAAAGTGTTTGGTCTTAGCTAAACCTTTGGGGTCTTTTGACATGAACATATCTCAGAGCAAGTAGAGGACTAATGCCCTCCTTTGAGAACTACTGCTGCTGGAAAAGCCATATCTGAGGGAAGTAGAAGCAGTGGCTCCCAAGTTGGCCCAGAATAAATTTGGTGAGGAATTTGCTGGTAATGGACTGATGAAACTAGTGGCAGCTTGACAAAGCATAGCAAAGGGGGGGTGTTAACCAGTGCTCTGAAAGGTGACCCCAAATGCAACATATTTGTGCCACTGAACAGCAAGCAGAAACTCCTTGCATAACCCAATAAAATAGTGAGGATAATGGAAGGTAAGCAAATTAATAGCTGAAAACAGCCAAAAAGAACAAGCACAGGGTGGGGGGGGGTAGACATATGTCCAAATGATGCTAGAGGGGCTGGCATCTGATAAGCAGATATCATTATGTCTGATATCAGTATCAACAACATGAGGGAAACAAAGGAAGGCCAAAGCTTGGAATTTAACACCAAAAAAGGACCAATATCAGTCTGGAACCAACAGAGGTTAGGTAACCATGGGATTACCTGGGGAAAGAAGCCATTTCATGGCTGCCGTCAAGACAATTACAGCTGTTCAGAGGCAGGCTTACTCCTGAAGAGTTGAAAATTAGAATCTCTACTGCAGTGCCTTCAAAACAGGAGATCTTATAATAAGAAAGAAGACAGGCTTAGGTCCCCTAGGAGAAGGGAAAGGTAAGCTTGATAATAATTACGGAGGTAAATATGGGTGTGAATCCCCATGAACAGCAAGTGTTTCTAATGTTTTAAGACTCGAACAGGACTCACCCTCTGTACTGTGAAATTCTCTAGGATCATGGTATCTATCCTCCTCCTAATATCCGTGATATCTGTAAGGATTCTTAGAAGGAGAAGATTGGAAGATGATCTAGGAAGTCAAAAGTTTCTCCACAGCTCCATTTCTCCATAGCCCTTCAGTGTCATCTTCATGAGGAACCAATGAACACCCTAGAGAAACATGCCTTTTGCTGATGAATGAGGAACTTCTGCAAAGAAGACTCCAGCTATTTGTTTAAACAGGTTTATTAAATTAAAACTTGTGACACAGGCAAAATTAAAAAAAAAAAAACTCTCTGGAGTCTACTCTGTGTATAAAAATATTTATGTAAACATTTCCAAGCAAAAATATAAAGCTTGTAGATTTTGTTGCATATTTGGGAGACATACATATATCCTCCTATTGTTTCTTTGTGAACTGCTTACCCAGTCTCTCTTTCCAATCCTTTCTAACCTCCTGTGATTGATTCATATAGTTATAATATTTATATGTTCTACTAATTATTCATTTTTTAAATGGCAGCTGCTGTTCTAGATTACACTAAAAAGTCTACCAGTGCTGGTCTTTCATTTAGGACCCCCCTATTTATTTCTCTCTGCCTATCATTTAGGACCCCCCTATTTATTTCTCTCTGCCTATACTCTGACATCAATCATTGATATGGAAGGCAATCTCTAAATTGCAGTCCAAATAAATTCTTAGTATCTTCCCATTCTATCATCTTTCCCTTTCTAGTTATTTGCTCCCAATACCTTGGTTCCTTAGCCAGTTTTCTACAATAAATTCCAGCCCACTCTTGCCTATTGTCTGTATCCCTAATTGCAGTTACCCCTACTGGCAGAATCTACTTTCTTCAATCTCATGTTGGCTTAGTTCTTAGGATACAGATATAATATTCTGTATGATTATCGCTGTTCTTAAAGGCCTGCATCCAAAATCCCAGTCTCTCTCTTGGTTTCTTGAGCTTCCTACATTTGATTACGTCCCTTTCCACTTTGAATTACAGTTTTCTGTTTGTGCTATGTACAGGAGCCGTAACTGCACAGCTCTGAAATACCCCTTCAAATCAGGTAATCCCAATCTACACTGTTCTACTGGAAGAATCTGCTTATCCCACTTGACTCTTCTCCCACATGAAGTCCTTCAGCTCTTATTAATTGCTATACACACCTTCTCCTTGAGTTGATAAATATGCATGACCTGTGTATGAGACTAAAGGGACTAAAAACATTTTAACTGCTTGTACATTACTATCCATATAACAAAGCTTCATTTTCTCAGTTTTTGTATCATCTTTTAATTTAGTCTCTTCCCACATATCCTTAGCTGACACACTAGAATAAATTTTAATCCATACTCCTAAATACTTGTTTTATCACACCCCCATAAATATGGATATTGCGAAACCAATCAATATGTGGGTACATAATTTATTGCTATAGTCTTTGCTTTAGCTTCATTCATTTTGTATCCAGAAAAATTTGAAAACTGTCTGAAAATGTTCCACAACAATGTAATGTCCATTTCTGGTTTGTCATGTATAAAATAAAATAATCTGCAAATAGTGACAGCTTTTCTTGACCGCCATGCCAATTATATATATCCTTGAATTTCTGAGTCCCTTATTTTCTTTGCCAATGGTTCTAAATATAACGCAAATAACAAAGAGGGCACTCCTCTCTGGTTCCTCTACTCAGGCAGAAATTATCAGAGAGGGCCCCAACCACTTTAATTTTCATCTTCGATCCCTTGTATATCCTCCTAATCAACCTTAAAAATATTTCAGGAAAATGCAAATGTTTCCATTGCCCTGCTCATAATTCTGGCTTCGTCTGTCAAATGCTTCCTCTGCATCAAGACCCACCAACAGCTATGCTACTTTCTTACATTCTGCTTCCCTCTGGATCATCAAAGTTCTGTTAATGTTGTCAAATGTTTGCCTTCCCTCCACAAAACCACAATGATCCATATCTATCAATTTTGACATTACTTTTGCCATTATTTTAGCTATTACAGACAAACACTTTATAATCATGGTTTAGTATTGAAATGGGCCTGTATGAAGGTGGAACTGATGGATCTTTATCTTGGTTAGATATTACACCTACCGCAGCTTTCTTCCAGGATGTTGGTATTTGTCCTTCTCTTAAAATACTGTTAAACAAAACCTTCCAAAGCTCTATCAGTTTTTCCCTCTTAGCTTCCAAACTTCCACAGGAATACCATGTATTCCTGGGGACTTTCCTGTAGATTGCTTATACATCACATTTTTTTATCTCATCTCCTCCTATCCTAATCTTTAGTAATTGAGCATCATCTACCTCTAACCTTGGCATATTTAAATTCGTCCATAAACATTTCCATTTGTATCTTTTCTTGATTTCCATATTTCTCTGCTTTATACAGACTTTCATAGAATTTCCAAAATATCTCTACAGGATTCCTTGTTACAAGCTCCATAACATTGGTGACAGCCCTTTCTACTGTCTGTTGCCCAAGTCGTTGTGCTAAAAGTTTTTGTGCTCTAGTGGTATTATCAAAAAATAGCTGCTTAACAGCAATATGTACATTATCGAGGCAATCCCTTATTTTCTGCTTAGCATTCTGCCGTTGATCCTCTTCTTGTTTTGTGAGATTCCCCCTATTCTGGAATAAACATTTCTCACCCTCTAAATAATGTGTTACTGCTTAGCCATAGCTCCCTTTCTTTCATGTCCACCCTATTTTTAAACTCCACCTTAATTTTATCCCACTCCCTAGCTATATTTTCAGAAGTAATTTCTATCCTCTCAAATAGCTCCTGAATAATTCCACTGCCCATTCCTTAAATTCCTTTCAACAATTAGGTGGGAAAGTGTCAGTCTCTCATTTTTATTTCACTACCCTGCTTTTTTATTTTAGTTATTATTGGCACATGATCTGAAACAGCCATTGGTGCAATCAAGACCATTCAAATAAAAGCACATACTCATATGAAATGTAAATTACGTCTAGCCTAGCCCAGTTTTTATATCTTGGGGGAATAATATGCAAATTCACTCTGAACTCCTACTACTGAATTCACATCTTCCATGCCAAATACTTTGATAAATTTCTTCAAAGATTTACCCTCTTTTGTTATACTTTCTCTTCTGGGCCCCCCAGACACATCTTAACTGCTGCAAATCAAATTCCAGTCCCCACCTACAAGTAATATTACTAGATGAAAACGGATTATTTCTCCCAGAATTTTCTTAAGCTCCATTTTAGCAGTTTTAGGTGGAATATAAATACATGCTAGTGTAATCCCCCTCCCTTGCCATTAGCCCCTCCCTTGCCATTAGCCCCTTAGCACTAGAAATCAGCCATTACTATCATTTATATCCTCTTCTATAACTACTGGAGATTCTCTTGCAATTAATATAAGCACTCCTCTTTTCCTCTGTCCCAGACATTCAGCTGAATAATCATCCTAAAAACCTTTCTTTATCAAATTTACATGTTTAGTTCTTTCTAAGTGCTTCTCCTGTAACATAGCTATTTGCACTCTATATTGTTAATACAGTTCACTATTTTTTTCTTTTTTGTATTTTTCTGTGAGATCACTGACATTTAAAGACATAGAAAACATCACTGTATTAACACCTTTTTTGTTAAATGTCTAATTCCAGCTTATGTATTACATGCATATGCTGTTTTGTAGGTTAAACTTGTATATAGTTGTTTGTTGTCATAGCCATTTGAACCCATGTCACATCTTACAAAACTTTTTATTTTATTGAAAACCCTCAAAAATACCCCACTAAAAGCTATTAAATCTATTATCAAGACACAAAATACACATCTTCAAATATTGAAGCTTTACCGCCTAATAGGAATAAATCCAGCGAAACACTCTCCACCAGACTGTAACCAATTTCTCTTTAACAGATCATCTCCATGGAGACATGAGAACCAGACAACCAATTTCTCATTATCACATTGTCTCCAAGAAGACAAAAGAACCAGTCACTTTCTCTTTATCAGATTGTTTCCATAGAGACATGAGGGCCAGACAGAGAATTGCTACTAAGCATACATTCATTTGCTAGAAAAAAGCCTCATAATATTCAATATTCTTTTCCATTTACTTGCTTTCTCTTAAAGCTTGTTACTAAATCAATTAAGGTACTTAATATGAAAAAAAAACACATTACATTTTCTTTTGTCATACCCATTTAACCATTTTTTTTACATTGCAATGTCTACATTTCTTAAAAATGAACAAGAAAACAGAAAGAAAGAAATGGGAAAAAGAAAAGAACAGCAACACCCATTTACAATCCCAATTACGCTTAAAATAACTAAGTTCAACTTTATTTTATTTTATAGCATGCAATAACAACCATACACCACAAAACTAGTACTATTTAAAAAAATATTCTTTACTTACAGCAAACTTTCTCCCCTCTCTTCCCCTTCCCAAAGCATTTTTCCAAACATTAATGATATGAAGTAGGGGATATACTTTTCAGAATTTGTTGGGTGTGTGGAGGACTAGTCCATATTTCCAGATTTTCTTGTTCTGTCATATTTCACAAATATAAATATTGCATTTTTTTGTTGAAACAGTGGAAAAGGTTTCACAGGTACAGTCTCTCTGTGGTCTATTACCAGAAGAACAAGAAGCAGAACCTCCCGTCTCACAGCTCACTTTTTGTTGGACAAGCTTTGATATTTCTCCTTAGCATGTACTTCATCAAAAAATGATTTTATCCCTCCAGGGAAGAATAGCTTGAAGATAGCTGGGTACAGCAATTTGAATCTCACACCTGCGTCTCAACATTCCCTGAATAGTGGAATTAATTTACTCCTCTTCTGCCTGGTGTATAAGTAATCGTTCTCCACAAACACTCTGTCTCCCACTTTTAGTATTTTGTCCTTCTGCCACAGCTTTGTCAGAATCAACTCCTTCTGTGGGTAGACGTGCATCTTTACTATTAAAGGTCTAGCTTGCTTTCTCATAGCCAAGTTTATGAGTATACACACGATGTGCCCGTTCAACTAACAACGCCTGCTATGGAATACCAGTCCAGTTCCTTATTGGTGCTTTCATAAAATTAATGCAGTCTGTTCCTTCCAGCTTCTCTGGCATAGCTGAAAATTTCAAGTTTTCCTTACGTGCTCTGTCCTGTAATTCTATTATTTTTTGAAACATCTCTTCTTAGGCAGTCAAATATTCAGCCAGTTTTTCTTCATTTCAACCTCTGATTTTTGCAGTTTTATCACCTCAATTGAATATCTGTTTAAAGCTTCTTCCATTTTTTTCCAGCTTTATGTTGTTTGTGGTGATATACTCTGTGACGACCCCACTTAAACCCGAGACAGTAACTAAGGAGCCTCAATCCCCACCACTGTCTCCAGTAAGGAAGTGGCACTGAAAGCAGAAATAGAAATGACAATTTCCCCTAACAGTACACCAGGAACAGGCTCCAAACCTGGGACTGGACTATATGCTTTACTCCAGGTCCCCAAATGAGTCTTCACACTAACCACTCCAGAACACTGTGTCCCAGTTCTAGGTATTTGACGCACTCACTCATATATTTGATATTCTCACATACAAACACTCTTGGGAAAGACTGGCACAGATTTGGCTATGTCCTCTTTCCCAAATTACAAGGTAATGACTGCCACCAGTCAAATACCACAATACCCTGCAAAAGGGGTGTTCAATTATATTGACCAAAATAAATATTGATAAAAATGGTAGCATGTAATTCATGTGTGGTTCTACTGATGAAAGCAATGTGCTGAAACCGGTCTAGTTCTCAGTTTCAATAAAGCTCTCTCAGCTCATCATTGGTGCTGGCGTTTTCATTTTGTTCATACTAGCATGTAATTCATGCAGTAAGGCTTTTCAGAGTGGCCCTGGTGTTATCACAATAAGCATAAACACTCTTGGGTTACTAAAAGTGCTTCCTAAATAACCAGCCACAATAAAACTTAACTCATTTTATTTATTAAACATTTTACAACACACACACACACACACACACACACACACACACACACACACACACACACACACACACAGAACAACTCATTCAAATAAACCATAGAGAGTTTCACACACAGGAATTATGAAAATAACACTGTAGGATAGGTTTCACATATTTTTTTTTCTAAAATCAATCTAACTGTAGTACCCTGTCTAAAAAATCAACTGTCCTTGTCTAATCTAATGAACTCAGCAAGGCAAGATGATAATGTCCACTCTTCAGGCTGATGTCTGGTCCTCAATGACTGAAATAACAACTCCTACTATTATTGCTGAACAGCTCTGGAAAACAAACTGAGTGATAACTACTGATCTGGAAAACAACTGACCACTGAGCAACTACTACTACTACCACGACTGATCTTTAACTGACCCAGAACCTGCTTTTACAGCAGAATTATTTAAAAAAGTCACAGAAAGCTGTTATGTGAATTCTACTCTCTCATATCAGACTTTAAACAGTAAACAAAATAGCTATTGTGGAAATTCTATTCCTTTCAGCTCTGGCACACAATGACATCACATCTAGGTCAGCTGACTGGCATGACCTACATTCAGAATTTTTTTAAAAAACATGTAAATTTGGTCAGCCAGTTTAATACTGTTTGATTCAAACATTTTACATAAATGAAAGTAATAATCAAAAAACAAGTGTATTTACAAAATTATAGCTAGGCATGCTGGCATATATAACAGAGGACAATTTATTTACAAGCATTTACAAAACATCAGCCAGTCATGTTAGCACAAATAACAATATCTAATATCCTGTGTGTATATTACATAACCAAACTTTTAAAAGTTCGAACGTCATATAGTCGACACCATATGATCGAACTTTTAAAAGTTCAAAAATGTAATAATAAAAAAAAAAAAAACACAGGAAAAAACTACCTGAATGGTTTAAGCAGGGGGGACAAGCCCCCCTGCACCTCCCACACCCCCCGTTCTTTAAATATACCAACTCCGAGATTACACTACAGTGCAGAAAGGGAAATCTTCCCATTCCACACTAAAAGGAGATCTCCATTGAAACGTCCAAACTTTTAAAAGTTCGATCATATGGTGTCGACCATATGACGTTTGAACTTTTAAAAGTTCAACAATGTGTTATAGACCCAATATCCTCACATACTCCATTGGTGTTTTGTTTATTTTAACCATGTCTGTGTGCAGTTGTCCTATATCTTTCGGTGGGTTACTGGAAGTCATGTCTGAGGTTGCATTATTTTTTGCTTAACAGCTGCAGAACTTTCCCCAGTCAGGTTTCTTCCTCACTTTTTGTAGCTGATTTTTTCCAGGTGCTCTGCATCTTTCTTCCTGTGATCCAGGCAGTTCACTTACTAGTCAGTTACTGAAATCTATCCATAAACACAAACGTCTACTAGCCTTCTCTGTTAAGTTTCTGTTTTCTCACTGGGAGAGCTAGAGTTGAGCTATTCCTCAATGTGCAGTCATCTTGGAAGTCCAATAATCCAGCTATTTTATCTTCAGGAGTGATTTGCTTACTAGAAAGTAAACTTTGTTACAAGAGTAATTAATAAAAGGAAAGCTAACGAGATGGAAGCCAAACCAGTTACAAATTATTGTCTTGGGAAATTGTCCTCAAGAGAAGAGGAAAATATGAAAACATTTAGAGAAAAAAAAACTTCTCAATATCTTCAAAAGCAGGCTGGAGCTGTTAAGTTAACATCTAAACTCTTCTTGTAGACAGACACTGCATTATGGGGATGAGAGGCAATATTTACAGCCTGGAAAAATAGTGTGTCAAGTTGACCTAAAGCTGATGGAGCTATTCTGGTTTGTTCCTGCTGCCAGGGCTCTGAAAGCCAGAGCTACTACTTATCAACTTCCCCACCCCCAAGATGGATAAAAAACTACCTTTCATCCCCAAGATGCTAAGTAAACAACCTCCATCACTGAGGAGCTATTTAACCACAATAATATTAAAACTTAGCAAAGATTCTTCAAGAATGTAACATATAGATTCACACCCAAGTTGAATGTTCATTATAAAAAATATATTGACAATACAAGACAACGAGGCCAAGGGCCTGAGTAGAGGTATTGTTCAGATATATTAGTCTGTTTTTTTCCTGGATACTAGGCAAATGACAATATATGCAAACTTTTGCTTACATTCACCCAAAGCAGAATGAAGTAACATAACCTTACATGCTCCAAGTACACAGTCCCAATAAGCAATTAACAGACATGTTTAAGCAAATGCAATGAACCACAGGCTTGTATTAAAAGTTACCCTTCCATTATGACACAGAACATAAATTTAAAAAAAAAAAAGACAAAACAAAGGTGCCCATTATTTCTCTCATTTTGGCTATGATAATTTAAACTATTAATATGCTTCTTTACAGACTAAAGTGTCAAAATAAAATAGATGCAGACCACATCCTCGTTAGTATCCAAGCACCCATATCAAATTTGACCAGAATTTGGAATATAATGAAAGGGTTTGTTGTAGTATCATTAAATTTTCTAAAAAAGTATAGTTGTGCACTTCTCCCCTTCACACCTGTATCCTTGCTTTTTCCTCCAGTTTTCAGATGCTATATAGAGAGCTTGAACTCTGCTAGCCAAAGACTCACCCTAGGACAATCCTGACTAACAGCTGCTGATGTAGACATGTCTCTGCCCAGCTGAAGGAAGCAGGAATTAAATATGGCATTGGTAGATGCCAGATAGATGGCAGGTATGCAAAGATATACAAAGTAAGACGATGTCAGCCTGGTCTCTGGGGGCAGTGTGCTTAACTTGGAATGTCTGACAAGACATCAGATTCACCCAGAGGCAAAGTTCTCTGTAAACTACAACTCCAATAGTGATCTACAATCACCATCATTAGGGTTCTCCCATGTAGTTTTAACCAGCCAAACCTTCTTGTTAAATGGGCAAAACACCCAAGAAACAGGAGATACGAAAAAAATGCCTCCTACAAGATATGTTGAGGAGCAGTAGTTGGGTCAGTGGAACATATCCATTTTGCCTCATTTATTCTAAAACTTCTCCCAAATTAGGGTAATCTATGCAGAGACTGCTGCCTCATCCTCATTGATACCTCTAGATTGGGAGACTTCTAAACGAGGCCCAAAAGCCTCTTCTACCCTTGCTCTTTTTACTGAATAAAATGACCGGTCTAAGGAGTAAGCCAAAGAAGACCACATTTAGTCAGATTCAAGTGAGGTATGCTGCAAAGGCCTACCAATCTCTCTGTCCTGATCACTGAAATCTGCCCCTGCCTGGTACTTCTCGCAGAGGGTTAAGGCAGTGAGCAGTAGTTCCTGTGGTACAACGCTGGACTGCCTCAGCCCTTACTTGTCTACCATATGACCTTGAGCAAGTCCCTTAACCAGACACTTCTCCCAGGTTGCTCGTGAAAACTGACTGCATGCCCAATGGGGCAATCCGTTAACAAATGGTTATTATTACTAAATGGTGGGAATACAAGAAATGAGATAAAGACATGTCTCCGGTGGAAGCCACATTTACTGGCAGGCACCAAGGGAACCGGCTGCAACACTGGCAGTGACATCAGGATCAATGTAATTCCCTGAACCAACAAGATCAATCTCAAGTGATCAAGACAAAAGCCTGACAGGGCCAGCACAAAGACCAAAAAGAGCAACACCAGGCATGACCTTGGAAGTCCAGTCATAGTTGTTGAGATTGATCCATAAATCAGTTCAGAGGTCACCAGCAAGTGGATCAACAACTAAAACCAGCAAATTCAAAGATGTCAGCAGTGACCCCCCCCCCCCAACAGTATCGAGGTCATCATCAATGTCAATGGATTAAGTTCAAAAGGTGGGGCCAAAGGCTCTTCAATGCCAAAGCAATCAATACCAAAATCTTACACGCTGGCAGGTATGTCAATATCAAGGCCAACTGCACAAACTACTGCAGTCTTCAAATAGTACCACAACTGGTGCCAAACATACCAAAATGCATTAAAATTTGATACCCAAGGGTTCAGTATTGGACTCACAGGAACTGAAGCCAGTAAAGCAACCAGTGAAAAGACACAAAACAGGCAAAGAGTAAGGATTTCTAACTCCCCTAATATCAGTAGGGAGGGGGAGCTTGAGACACCATTCTCAGGACCACAAAAAATGCCTGCAGCATCTTTCTGTAACCAGTCTCAAAAAAAGATGCACTGCAATGTAACCAAAAGGATTGGATGGAGAAAGGTCTGTAAATTACAAAAATCTTCAAGATCAGAAACTGGGGAAATAAAAACTGAATCCATCCTCTTCAAACCACTGGGACCTAGGCAGTAGTTTCAAGTCAGCTCAGCACACACAAACTTTCCCAGTTTGCTGTTCCTCTCCGACCAGTAATGTACAGCGTTTCCCATTCTCTCCAGGGCAAAATAGAATGCCACTGAATGACACAGCACAGGTAATAAAAGGAAGGCAGACAAAAAAGAGCCCCTTCGGGTAACTGCCTTACACATAGGTAGGACAAAAAAGTCCATTTTTTCCAAACCAGTACACAGTTTCAGGTCTTGCGAAGGTATGCAGAGAAACCCACATCATAGCTGTAGGAGAGAATATCAAAGATTTGCCATAGTATGTGTCAAAAAATGTATTACTCTTTAAAAGCCATCTGCAAAAGGTGAAGTTACAAGATATTCAAACCCAACTTATTGTCAGCATTAGATACAAATAACTGAAGGTCTTTAAGGACAGACTTTCTTCTGTTAAAGTAAAATCTTAGTTGATACACACCTAAACAATGTAAAACATACACCCATTTTTAGAACAAATTTTAACACATTCCTTTTTTTTTTTTTTGAATAATTTTGGAAAAATATAGGGAGTTAAAATACACACTCAACTTAACTTTTAATTAAAAACTACTCAGTACAGTAGTCGTCCAGAAATCAAAGCTTATTCCCAGGTGGATATGAAAGACCAGTGCAATTCATCATAAGAAACACACCTACTTAAAAAACACTTTAATAAATACATAGGGCAGGATTCACAAAGCCTCCATGTAAGAGTTAGTAAGTCTTACACGGAGGCTGTAGTTAAACGGGGTGATGTCAGCATGCCATGCATATTCATGAGGGCATGCTGAATCACACCCTAGGCTAACACGGTCCGTGTAGCAATGTAGGGGGCGTGTCCGCATGGCGAGTCCTGCAAAGGGACACGCCCCCAGAAGAATCACAGTCCCAAAAGGAAACTCCCACGAGCGAGTCCGCGGAAATGTCAAGAAACACAACTGCACACATGCCCCCACAGACTATTAACCCAACTGAAATGTAAAACGTAAAAATGAACAGTTTATTTATTTTTTTTAATTTCAAAAATGTTTTCCCGTAATTGCGCTAGTTTGCGTGGGTGTGCCCTTCACTCAGCCACAGTTAGCAGTAATTGAAAAAGCATATAAGATCTAAATATGCAAAATAAGCCAAGTAGCAATAGCGTAGCGGTAGAGACGTCGGCCAAAGAAGAGGTAGTCACGGTTTGAGCCCCAACAACATCATTTTTTTATTTTTAGTGAAATAAACACAAAACAGTCCCTTGACATATATGTATATATAAATAATTATAATTTAAGTAAAATGCAATGAAATGGGCCATGTTTTTATGAAGAAATCTGACACAATAAAAAAATAAAATAGTTTATAAGTGCCCATAGCTGGGCAGCACTCTAGCAAGCTGAGTATGTTTGCCTGTAGGTGACCAGTGGTTTAACAGGTGTAATATGAGTGCCCGGAGCTGAGCAGCGTTTTAACATGCTGAAACTGTGTGCCCATAGTTGCACAACATTTCTCACAGCGTAATATGCGTGCTCATAGCCAAATAACGCGTTAACCAGCGTAACCCGTTTGCGCGGAGCTGCACAGCACGCCAACCGGCTTACCGGCGGGCAACGTTTAGCAACCTGTATGAAAGCTGCCTTTAAACACACACACCTCCTAGCCTGTCTAGACAGTAGTAAAATAAATAAAAAAGCAATGCCCAGGCTCGAACCCAGGATACTGTGCATCATAGTCAAAGTACTGAACCACTAAGCCATGATAGCTGTACTGAAAAATGCAGTATTAGCATATATATAGGAATGAATGGAAATAGAAGCATGACAAAGCAGGTTTTGTGAAGCTGATACAATTCCAAAATGGCCAATCACAGATAAGTGCAGGAAAAACGGCATATATAAGCCCCATAGGCGGGAATACACAGCATAACTGATTGTGGAACCTATTTGCAGTCAGGATGGCAGGTGTAGGAGAGGGTAGTCGCTTCAGAGCACAGAGGTGGGGTGTTGAGGAGTCCAAATACATGGTTTGGCTCATAGTCCACGATCATGAGGCTCAACTCATGCAGGGCCAGGTTCTGTGGGGTGCGTATAAGGCAGAGGCGTGGAACCGGTTGGCACATGATCTCACCAGTGCCACAGGCATACCAAGGACTGGTGAACGGGTCCATCACCACCATGCGGACCTGAAGAGATGAAAGCAGGACCAACTGAACTGTTGGATCCAGGAGGCCCGGCAAATGCCCAATGCCCCACTACTGAGTAAGTATCCATGTAATTATGTATGTAAGGAATTATCCTAGCTGACATTATGAAGATGTATGTTCCAATATTACTTCATTTATATTACAGCTGCAGGTGTGCGTTCTGCGAATCGGCGAGCCTATGGTGATAGGCTGGAGCGGTTGCGCCACCAGGCAGGTTAGTAATTATATTTCTGTAATTGTTATACAATATAAGTGAGACAGCTTGTAAAAGAGTTCACTGTAGTTACGTATTAATAAAGTTCAAATAACACTAGAAGAAAGATTCTGCTAGTACTGTATGATTAGATAAGTGATGCAGCCTGTAATCCAGAAATAAAAATTAAACAAGTCTGAAATAGAGATTACCCACCTGAATTGTAATATCAGATAACCTGCTGCAGCCTGAAAATCAGTGGTAAACAAGCGACAGACAATAGACATGTGTCAAATACATCCCCTTTGAAAATCTGCCATATGAAACAAGTGAGTCTGTTGGAAAGGATTGTTGTAATCAAGTATGACATGTTAATAATGCCTACAATAAAGTACCATCTTGAATTGTAAAAATAAAACAAGTGAGAGTGTGAGAAAGAGGTATGAATCGACCAAGAAAGCTGTTATAACTTCTGAATAAAGTATACTGCAGTCAGTACATAATGAAATGAATGAGACAGCCACAACCAAAAAGTGAAATGTTTGAAATAAAGTACTGAAGCTGGAATGTGTCTGTCCCACAACTTGGATATGTTGCTGTACCCTTGCAATATGGAGATAGTATGGTTGTATGAAATAATGAACATCCACAGTTGTCTAAAGCCATATAAATGAAATGTAGCAGGATGCTGTACCTGAACATAGCCAGATATGAGTGTATGAATAAAAATGCAATGTATATTAATGTAGCAGTAATAGTCCCATCACCAACATTCCTAAGGTTACATATAGGAAACTGTACCAAGACCTGTAGGGTATATATATATATCTGCAGCTACTAGAGATGTACAGCATATGTATAGGTAGTTGAAGTTGTTAATGAAATATTTCTTCACCCTATCCTATATTCACAAATAATGCCATTCCACAACAAACTGGGTATGTGTATTCACAATTAATTCCTATGGACATTTGTCCTGTTGGTTCAAACATATTTGCACGTATGTTGCTGCATGTGCCCTGTTCACATATCCAAACCTGATGGCCTGTTGCCATCAATCAACCCTGCATGCTGTTGGATTGTGTACTGTTGTTCAAAATATGCATGTGTTATGCTTGCTGTTCAATGTTTGGAATTCACAGGCGTTTGGTTAATGGGAATACTGATGCATGCTGTTACAACTAATTTTGAATGGTATTGTTTGTTACTAACCCAAAATGTCATAAAATATTTCTAAACATAGGACAACAGGGAAGGCGGGTTCCAGCGGACCCACCTCTCCCACCTCAGCTGGCGAGTGTACCTGGCACTACTGCCCAGGCCGGAACCTCCTTCGGTGGCCCTGTGCCACCTTCGGGTGGAAGCGCTGCAGGGGGATGGGGCTCGTCCCCCCTCTGCAAGCATGGCCGGAGGAAACCGTCCACTCACCCTCCAAAGTGTCTGGTCTGTGGTGCGTAGCAAGATCAGGCATTCTGTGCTTGAACCCCTATGCCAGCTTGAGGCTTGGGTGGCACAACTCACAGGTGTCCCTGCTGCCCGTCCTACACAGCCCCCAGCACAGCACTGTCCTGGGCTGTGAAGGCACAGTGGCAACAGCCCATGGGTGGGGATCTCAGTTCCACTGTTACCATCTGTGGGCTCATGGGCTCGCGATATCCCAACATCCGTCCCCGTCAACTGTGTTTCCCCCCCACATGCGTCATACTCCGCCCCTGTATGCATCTTGTTTGTCTTGCCTGTTAACCTCCCCTACCTACCTCCTCAAATATACCTACTTCCTGTACCTCACATTCCACTCTCACCTGAAAAAAAATAAAAAAGGGCACTCTGTTCCCGCAATAAAATTACGCCCCATACATAGCTGCCCATTTTGCAGACATGTCTGCTGGACATGTGAACTGGTAATTACAATTGGCTGTACAACATATTTTGTTGTCCTCACCCCTCTCTCAGGGGTGGAAGGTTTAAATTTTCACACCAAATTACACACATATGCACAACTGTTGCTGATAAAGAAATGGGCAGCTATGGGCCTTTCCTACATCCTTCCTGCAAATCCTGAGCTTGTTTTCCTACTGTCCTACCCTCTTTGTGCCCCCTTTTTCACCACTTTCCTATCTCCCCATTTTCTTTTCTTTCAAAGAAATTAGTGCGGGTGTGCGTGAGAGTAAGCACTTTTAAGCAGTAGTAAGCGGGTGCGCGCTTGTGTGCGCTTAGCTAAGCGTGTGTGCACAAAGCTAAGCGACAGTGCACATGCGTGAGCTCCGCGCAAACCAGCGCTAACCCGCTTACAACTGCTTAAAAGTGCCTTAGTCACTCTGAATGACAAGGCCTGTAGTCTGCTCAGCAGCAAAATAAATTTCCTCTGTCAATCTCGAACCCAGGACCTTGGAAACACTAGTCTGCATGACTTACCACTAAGCCATGACTGATATAGAAGAACTTTGTGCTGAAAGCAATATATCATGAAATAGTAGGACTGAATGTAAAGGGAATATAGGAAGGCTATTACACAAAGCTTTTCTTGTATCTTTACTGGCAATTCTTGTGGATTTGTATAACATTAGTGTGATAAGAGAAACAGCCATGCTAGTAGGTAATAATGTGACAGTAGCATCTTGCAAACCACATACACTATCAGAGCAGGATAAACACTGCCATATTTGAACAGGTAAGAGGCCAGACCTCGCAACTGTGACTGATGTACAGGGATGTCCCTGATTTGAAAACAAATGTTAAATGTGCCCCACTGACTCCCTGTGAAATGTACTAACAGTAGGCAGAAAGGTGTTTTATCCCACGTAATGGTAACTGTCAGCTACTGAAAGTATGCACTACTTGCATGTCAGAAATGGTGTAGTAATACATAGGCTCAAAATACCCCACAGTCACAACTGCAGAATATCTGAAATATATCACGGATGTATCCCACTGATATGAACCATTCCCTGAGGCTGATGAAAGATACACCTGAGAGTATCTGAGGCCTGCAAGTGTCACAAACTCACAGGCATATCATTCTGTCTGCTGTCACACACTCTGTGAATAGCTGTAGAATAGCGTTCACAAGCACACCCACATGTAGGTGTACAACCCACAAATATCAAAGGAGGTATCCAACTAATAAAATAAGGACAGTATAGCAGTTTACAAGCACTGCATGTGCCTGCTACCCATAACTGTTAGTACAAAGTACAAGGCGCCACTACTGCTCAGCAGCAAAATAAAATACCCTTGTAGGTGTCAAGCCCCACACCTTGGCCAGACCAGGCTGCATGCAGTACCACCAAACCACATCAAACATATACGGAATTGCTGCTGAAAGAAATATAGCAAGCATTACAAGGAGTGAATGTGAATGGAAAATAGGAAAGCCATAGCAACACATTCCAGTAAAGACACCTAGCAGGCATTCAAGGAGTGAATGTAAAGGCCAAATAGTGAAGCCATAGCAACAAATTGCAAGAGCCACTGCTGTAAACCAGTTACTCCACAAGTCCCACAGGAAAGCACATACTCCCATTTAAACAGTATTAGTATTATTAGGTGTCAGTTAACATACACACTGAGAAGAATAAACTGGAGGAAGCAATAGTCAGCTGTCAGTACAACATGCATGTCAGTGCCTACAACACGGCCGGAAATATGAGAGACATACCAACCTTTACACTCAAACAACAGTGTCCACAGCATACCAGCATGGTCCCCACCTTGAAAATCTGAAAGGGCTACGCCTACCTAACCTAACATTTGATAGCACTGTCCTGAAATCACAGTGAGAACTGCAATTACCACACAGCAGGCTGCAAGCAATTAGCAAATGCTGGCTAACAATTGGTGCAGAGGCCATCACATGCACATGTGCATATACCTACAAAAGCAGTCTGTACTCCCAGTCCACACATGCAATACTTTCATTGCAACATCCGGAAGGAGAGAAAAAAAAAAAATGAAAAACCGAAAATGAGACACAGACAGCCGAAAATAAAACAATAATAAACAGCAAGCTAACCAGCAGCAAGCCATCACAAACAGCAGTGACAAACAAAGGTAATGTAAACTAATAATGTAATAGTCTACATACTGTGAACCCTCCATATGTGTTAGCAGTCTGTATCTATATATATGAAGATGTGCATAGGGCAGGGGACATACTACAACTGTTAGTGAAGGCTGGACATACATATGTATGTGAAGGATGCTATGTGCACATATCAATGTAGGTTGTAGTGCAACGTACAATGTAGGTTGTACAGTAATGGATGTTTAGCAGTATGTTAGTGTGTGTATCGTATGTGTAAATAAAAAGGTATATATATATATATATATATATATATATATATATATATATATATATATATATATATATATATT
Source organism: Protopterus annectens (assembly GCF_019279795.1). Taxonomy (NCBI): domain Eukaryota; kingdom Metazoa; phylum Chordata; order Ceratodontiformes; family Protopteridae; genus Protopterus; species Protopterus annectens. The sequence continues at coordinate 1,343,948,592 of NC_056731.1, forward strand.
ATATGTATGTATATTTATATATGTATCTATATATAATATGCATATATGTATACATAGATAGAGAGGGATGTAGAAATAGATAGACCCAGAATGATACCACAGTACAAGGACAAAATGATTGACCTCAACAATTGGCTAAGCTTCTGGTGACATTCTAAGGGGATCCAGTATTTGTCTGCCTGGGACGACATGATCGACAGTCCACGATGCTTTGCCAGAGATGGCCTGCACCCGTCACCCTTAGGATTCCGGATACTGGCTAAGACTCTTGCCACCCCTATAATGCCTTTTTTAGGCAAGGTTCAAATGACAAATTCACCACCGTAAACGGTGACATCTGTGCAGTGACAGAGACCTGGTTCAATGCTCCAGAGAGCACCCCTGCATTACCAGGCTTCAATTCATACCACACCTTTTGGCCACCTAAACCAGAAAGAAGCACTAAAGGCAGAGGTGTGTCCATATTCATTAAGGATATCCACACCTCCAGGCTAGTTGCACAGCATAATGCATCTGAGATTATCCAAGTGCAACTAACTCTGGGCAAGACTGCAATCCAAATTGTAGCTTGCTACAGACCCCCCACCATGCCCCAGGATTCACACTCCTCATTTCTTGATACACTGGAAAGTATTAGGGTACAACCCAACACCCTAATAATGGGCAATTTCAACTACCCCACCATTAACTTGGAAAACTACTCATGTACCAACTCTTTTGCTCAACGTTTTCTAGAATTCATAAATGTCAACGCCTTGGATCAACTTATTCACACCCCCACCAGGGGCAGCAATATCTCAGACTTGGTCATCACCAACATGGGAAACTGGTGTTCCACACCAGAGGTCAATTCCTCGGCCAGATCTGACCACAAGGTAATCAGCCTAGACATCCACATCCCACCCCCAGCCCCAATTAGGGAAACCATTGTAACAAACTTCTCAAAAGCCAACTTCACACTTCTTAAGACAGAAGTGGTAAACTTCATGACACCCATGCAGACGGACAATAGAGGTATGACTGCCGAATCCTACACAAATGCACTTTATAAGCACTTACACGAGTGCATGGATCATGCTATCCCTAATAGAACCAAGATGTTATCCTCCAGACAAAGAAAGTCAGTCTGGTGGTCCTCTGCCATACACAAACTCTACAACAGAAGAAAGAAACTGTTGCAAAAATAAGTAAATCCCAGAAGCTGAGATCCCTCATAAAATCCTCCAAAGCTAGTTACGAAAACAAAATTGCCACTGACTCTAAAGACAACCACAAAGCATTCTATAGCTATGTCAAGAATCTAAATGGGAACACTCAGATCTGCTCTGAGTTACAGCATAATGGCACTAAATATACAGAACCAACTGATATTGCAACATCCTAGCAGATAGGTTCAGTGCTAACTTTACCCCCCTCTCACCCCCTAGAGGGCCCATTGCTATACTGGAAGAATGCAAAGTTCCTATAATCACAGCTGCACAGGTAGAAAACACACTCTCCAAAGCCAAGAACACAGCATACATGGGACCTGACAATATCCCAGGCTGCGTTCTACACGAACTACAGAATTAACTGGCACCCTACCTAAGTACCATGTTCAATCATAGCCTCACCTCAGGCTTTGTACCCACTGAATGGCGCACCGCAACACTTATCCCACTCCACAAAGGGGGAGCCACGACGGACCCCGGTAACTACCGCCCATTAGCCTGACGAGCCTGGTCTGCAAGGCCATGAAACGTATCATCATGGAACTCATAAACAAAGACATTGGTAATCTCCAAACTCTGGACCCTACTCAGTTTGGATCTGTAAAAGGCTGATCATGTCTCCTAAACCTGATTGACTTCTTTGAAGCAGTCACCAAAGCAATAGATGATGGTAAAATGGTTCACACAGCTTATCTAGATCTCGCCAAGGCTTTCAACACCATCCCCCACTCTGGAATTATAGATAAGCTCACTAAACTAGGTATAAATCCCCATGTCATAAGATGGGTTGCCAACTGGCTCACGGACAGAACCCACACTGTGAAAGTAGCGTATTCCAAATCCGACATCTGACCAGTGACAAGTGGAGTACCACAGGGTTCAGTCCTGGGTCCTCTCCTGTTTGGTATCTACTTCTCTGAAGTGCAGGCCAACACAGAAGGTCTTTGGCTAACAAAGTATGCAGATGACTGCAAACTAGGAGCCATAATCGCAACTCCTAACGATGTGGACAAACTACAAAGGTGCCTCACTGAGACAGATACCTGGTGTCAAAGCCATGGCCTGAAGCTCAATGCCAAAAAGTGTATTGTCATCCCCTTTGGTAAAAACTCTGTACCCATGAACTACCACATAGCTGGTAGTCTACTTAATGCCGAAAATGTGATAAGAGACCTTGGGACACAGGTGGACAGTAGTCTCTCCTTTGATAATCACATCGCCACAGTGGTCGGGAAATCCTTCTACATGGCTCATCTCATCACAAAAGGATTCTCATCCAGAAAAAAGAGGTCATTGTTCCCCTCTACTCATCACTTATTAGACCCATTATAGAGTAAAACGCCCCTTTTGGTATGTACCTCACAAGACAACTACAACAACTGGAAAGACCACAGAAATACCTCACAAAGAAGATTACTGGCATCAAACAGATGCCCTATGCAGACCGTCTCAGAAAACTACAGCTGGACTCCATGACATATCGCCTACTCAGGGGTGATCTCTGCCTAACACACAAAGCTATGTCAAACCCAGAGCTGTTGGACATGCTTCACTTAAAGAAATCCCAATCCCTCTGAGCTACACGCTCTAGGGACTCTAACCTTGTCACCACAATAAACAGAACATGCTGGAGGGATAGATTCCTGTCCCAGAGACTTCCCATACTCTGGAACAGACTACCTATCTATGTCAAACAGAGCTCCTCATTAGCACTCTTCAAGATCTTGATGATTGGATGGGAAATGGGAAATTCACCCCGGGGATCACTTCTGTTGCTCTGCTCGACAGGGTCATAGGAAAATACTTTTCTTGGGTGGCGAAAGCCAGGGTACATTTATTGGCTAGGCTTGTATGGGCCCTAGGGCCGATAGGTAGACATATAGAGATAGAGGGATAGAATATGTATATACATATATTATGTAATAGACACATACACATATACAGACAGATATGAATGTCTACAGATATGTATGTATATGAATACCCCCTCTCTCTCTCTCTCTCTATATATATATATATATATATATATATATATATACATATATACATATACATATATACAGGTGCCTGGTGACAAAGGCATGGACTGAACACCAGTGTGGATACAGGAGTACCATACCCCATTCCAAAACACTTACACCACTAACCACCACATATGTGGTTGCCTGCCTACTACTGGATGTGTCAGGAGGGAACATGGGAAACAAGTGTACAATAGCCTCCCCTTTGATATTCACAGTGGCACACCAGTCTTGTAATACCTGTACAGGGTACATGTCAGCAGAAATGGTGTGTCAGCTAGTGAAATGTAGGTCACTGTACCCCTCTACACCTCACAATGTCCTACACGGTATGTACCTCCCATGACAACTACAGAAAGGGAGAAGGACACGGTCATACCTAACAAACAGTGATAATGCCCTCAAACACATTACCTATGCAGAGTGACTGACAAAACCACAGACAGAGTGCCTCTCAAACTACCTACACAGAGGTTACCACTGCTGGATATACATAGTTAAGTCACACCCACAACAGTTGTCCAACAACCATGGTAACACCTCACAATATCCCCAGCATAAATGACCTATGTCCGTCATCCTTGGCACCACAATAAAGAGCACATGGTGGAGGTACAGGTTCCTACCCACAAATAAGCCATACCCTGGAGTAAACCACCCAGCATTAAGAAGCAAGGCTCCCCATTAGTAGATGTCAGACATACCCCTGTTGAATGTTATGCAGATAGGTAGTATGCCATATGTGTCACCCTGTGCAACTGTTTGACAGGAGCAAGTACAATCACATTACATGTGTCCCAAGGGGCAGGGTAGCATAACAGTATGCTGCTGTAGGCCCCGGCCCAATAGCATACTACCCGTCTATGACACAATGCACACACACATGTACACATTGCAATACCAACTATGTGAGGTGGAATGAGTGTGCCACTGACTGTGTGCAAGGTCTGTAATGGTGTGATTGCTCAGCATGACTTTGTGTCTGTCATGGTAGTGTGTGTCCTTGGTGTGTGGCCAGAGAAAGATGAGTCAGGTATTGGGATACAAACATTCTACATTGCCATATGTTGTGCTGTGGTCCCCTGTATGTGACTATGGTGTAGGTATGGTTATGGCAACAAAGACTACGGTGCATTACCAGTGAAATTTGTACTGTGCATTGCATGGGTTGACAATGTTCCCCATACATTACCTTGATACAAACCCCCAGTGTGAGGCTGTGCATTGGACCTCAAACAGTGTGCCGACTGCTGGAGTATACTTTTTTGTTGTATGGAGTGTGCCAGGCACGGTCACAGAGTTGTCGGCTGAGCACTGATGTGTGGTCATTTACATGTGTATCCCCCAATAGACAGACAGATGCTATATATGGCAGTTCAGTGATATCACTACAATAGAGTATTATGTGTGCCATATCACTTGCTCACATATTTTTCTTTTCCTTCCAGGGCAATGGTGCACCAGCGCAACCCCACATACTCTGCTGCAGAGGAAGAGGAGATACACCAGAGCCTGGTGCGGGATTTTGCCACACTCTTTTCCCACACCAGCCAGAACCAGCAGGAGAGGGCTGCACTGTGGCAAGACCTTGTCCATTGGGTAAATGACATAGGCATGCATAACCGGACATATGAGCAGGTACGCCATCACTGCAGTGATTTAATTAGAAATGTCCGTCAGCGTACGTCTGATATCCACAGGCAACAGCTTGCCATAGGTGGTGGGGCAGCTATACACCCCCCCTTCACCAGACTGGAGGGGCTCCTCCTAAGTGTTGTGGCTCCAGCCCAAGAACAACATCATCCGCACACATGTGTAATGATGGAGGCTGGAGCCACCCAGCAGGAGGACTTGGAGCGTGCAGGTAACATGCCATATCTATAGTTGACTGTTCTCTACACTGGTAGTTTATGCATGTGTGAGGTGTGTACTGTGTTTGTAGCGGATATCCTGGTAATTATTGTGCAAGAGTGATATTCTCAATATCGGCAGTAGACCTGTGAAAGCCAACTGTTGTACTACTGAACTGTATCATACTCACAGTATCAATGGCACAGTTGTGCCCACTGACAATGTCTTATTTATGCAGGTCCCTCTGGTGTAACAGCAAGGCAGCCAATCCATGCTGGTGAGTGTGTAATAACAATCCTTTAATACTAATGATAATAATAGTAATAATACCCTAAAATGGTATTGCTATGTGTGTGACTGCAGGTGTGTTTGTGTCTGTGTGTTTGTATCTCATGTACTGAGGAGTGTGCATGTGTGCATGTGTGGTAACATTGTGTACACATTGTAAACTGTGTTTCCCGTCTTCCTCTCACAGGTTCTGGTGCTGCTCTGGTGGTGTGCAGCAGGGAACCTGAATCTGCTGCTGGGGATAGTGATAATGATGATACCTGTGTAATGGCACAGGGAGGTGAGCCAGGGTCCGTGGTTGGTCAGCCAATCGACAGTACACAGCTGTCAACCCCATCAATGCACACAGTCATCCTGCCAATACATCCATTGTCACCAATATCCCTAGGTGATGGGACAGCATACAGTGGGCATTGACCAGGGTAATGTGGTATCAGTGGCACATGCATCCCCTCACAGCAGCCATGGCCAGAGTCCTGACATGGTACCACACAGGTAGATGTCCAGGGGTTCTCGTGGGAGCATCCGTGGTTGTACTGCCCCTGTCAGACATGCCCACAGAGGTCTTTCAACCTCAGCTATGTTATGGGCTGTAATGCAGGCACAGTCACGTATGGAACGGTACACCAGACAGGGTCTGAGGGAGCTGAGAGCACATTGCACTGCTATGAATGACACTATGCGTGACGTTGCGGCTGCCATCCATAATTTCACCAAGGTCATTGACAGACGTTGGGGGGACACATTAGATCTGTTCCACAACTACATGTCCATGAGCCAGGGCAACGCAGGACGGTTGAGGCGTCGACGTGGACGAATGCCAGCAACAGCAGCAGCTGGCAGTCGGCACGGACGACAACAATCCTGTGGCCGCTCCCATAGTGCCAGTACCAGCCCCAGCAATGCTGGGTCTGTGCTGTCATCAGACCGCCCTAGGAGACCACGTGCACGTGGCTCTGGACAGTCCCAGCAGGGACATGTCTCCAGTCATCAACCTGCTTCTGATGACAGTACCCAGTCTGGCTTAGTACCCGATACTGTCCGTAGCACCCCTGCCAAGCACAGGTACCATGTCCGTGGCCAGAGACAGTGATCTGTATGACCTGGCAGGTACAGTCTGTGGCTGTCCACAAACACCCGTATATGGCAGCCACGAGGTGGAACTGTGTGCATGCATACACACATGCATAATGCTAACACATACACGCACACACTGCATCAACATTGCCCCATCTTCTACGGTTGTCACTCACTAACACACACACACATACATGTCGACTGGTTGTATCAGTAGCAGACTCAGGCATACCAAGTACACACCCTGTGCATATGATGAAACTGTGCCACCTCCTGCAATCTGTAACATCGATGCAGGACCGGTTAACATGGTGCTGATGCACAGGGTGACTACACAGAAGTGTAGTAATATTATCATGTTGTCAACTGTACAGTGTAATGATATCATTGTGGGTATATCCCAGCATGCCTGATGCATTAACAGTATGATAGTCATTGTATTGTTTGGTACACCCCTATTAATTACCATAGTGTAATGTCTACACATCTTTGCATTCTGGTGGTAAGGCTGTAAACAGAAGGCCACCTACATAGGTAGCACAGGGGATAAGAAAATGGAAGTAATGATACTCAATGATTGACATGTAAACCGCAAGATGCATGCAGTAGAACCTCTACTCTGCATGGAGAATGTTGATATCTGTGCAGTAATAGACAACAGGTTCAAGACTCCCGAGAGCACCCTAGCACTACCAGGTTACACCTCATACCATGCTTGACAGCCCCAAAAACACACAACTAACTATGACAGGAGGTGATTCTCATTAAATGTCAGGGATACTGTGGTGGCAGGACAGGTAGCATACAGCCTACTAAGTTGGGAACTGCTGATTGAGGGCTCAGTGTCTGTTATTCTAAATGTGTATTAGTTTTGGTTTAAGCACTTGGGCTTCAGGACAGTTATTTTACATTACGAAGGTTCATGGTCTGCACTCCTGTTGGAGGAGAGGCTGGACTCTGCCCGTCTGAGCTGGGAATTTCTGGCTAAAGGCTTATAGTGGCTGCATATTTGAACTGTTTCTTACTGAAATTGGTACACCTTGTTTGCTGTAGCATAGACTAGATCCATGCCTGCTGAATGTAGCTTTGTTTGTATGCTTGTTTGCTTGTTATTTCCCTGAAACACTAATTCCACCTGAAATGCAGCTTTACAGCGCCTCTGTGGATCCCTAGTGACATCTGCATTGCTTACTGTACATATGTCCTTGTTTCACTTGACAGAAATTTACTGTTTGTCATTTATGCAATTAAGTTACCTGTAACACATTGCATTGGAGTTACCTGGCACTTGCTCACTAAAGCATTTATATATGCCAGCACTAACAAATTAAAAGCACTACACCCTCACAAACTCACCTTGAGTAACTTGTTCCTCATTGGCCCTTTTTGTTGTTAATTATAAAGGAATTCCCAATACTATTCTAGCATGTCCAAAGGTCAGTTGTCAATCTCCTCTCCGGTCCAGCTAGTGAATATGGGAATCTAGAGGCAATGTTACAACTGCCTCATGTACACAGACTACCCTCTCCTCCTCCCAACAAATTCCAACACATGTGAGAGATGCAACCATATACCCAAACTGCAGGCTAAGCTCTCTCAACTCAGTACTGGCAAAACCTGTCAGGAGGAGAAGGAAAAGTACAGTTTTGTACCTACCATAAATGTAGATGTTCGAGGATTTCCTTGCTGCAGTCCTGACTATTGGCATAGTCATCGCCAGGCAGAATAGACAGAGTATAAGGCGCCTTGGACTGGCACGTCCAGGGTACTAAGGCGCATGCCCGACGCCATTTCCTCAGTCTTTTCTTGCCCCAGATGTCAGAAGACCCAAAAAGACAAGTCCCAAAAACAACCTGCACCAAAAAACATGTACAATATATACAACAATATATACAAAAAATATAAGCATGAAAACTCACCTACACAACCACCCTGAAACACAGAGGGAAGGAGGAGGGTAAATTGGACTGCAGCAAAGGAAATCCTCGAACATCTACATTTATGGTAGGTACAAAACTGTACTATGTTCTTCGCCTTCCTTGCTGCAGTCCTGACTATTGGGTAGAATCCCAAAGCAGAGGTAAGGAGGCTGGCAAATTATAAAGTAGCAGGAGCTGACAACATGCCTTGTAAAACAGCTGTGGCAAAACCAGCCCTAGTCTTAGAGTATAGGCAGGTGATAATGCCTAGAGAAAGTATGCACTGAACTCCAAGTAGCTGCTTCCAGAATATCCTTAGTTGCCACCCCTTTAGAAATGCTGAAGTGGCAGTAGCCCTAGTGGAATGAGGCCTAATCCCAGCTGGAACCTCTTTGCCATGATGGGAATAACAAAATGCAATGCAAAAGCCAATCCACCTAGAAATAGTTTGTTTTGACACAGGCTTGCCCTGTGAACTCAAAGCAAAAGAAACAAGTAACTGCTGAGACTGCCTAAAAGTCTTAGTCCTGCTCAAATAATAACGCAATTGCTTGCCTGTGTACATCTAAAGTGTGCAAAATCTTTCCCCTTTATTTTGAGGATCTGCATAAAACGTAGGCAAATGAATAGTTTGGTTTAAAGCCACACTAGAAACCACCTTAGGCATAAAGGAAGGATTAGTGCGTAATGATACCCTGTCCTTATGGAAAATCAAAAGGCTCTACTGCCATAAGGGCCTGCAACTCAGACACCCTTCTTGCAGAAGTAATAGCCAACAGAAAAGCAGTCTTCCATGACAAATATTTCAATTCAGCAGTAGCTGCAGGCTCAAAAGGTTGTAGAGTAAGTTTTCCAACACAAAATTGAGATCCCAAGCAGGAGTAGGAGCTCTGCATTGGGGGTCTTATATTCTTTTGCCCTCTAAGAAACTGCTTGAACAAAGGATGCGAAAACAAAGGTGGGTCACAATCATAGTGAGCTGAAATTGCTGCAGCATGAATCTTTATGGAAGAGAAGGACAAACCTTTGTCCAATAATTCAGTAAGATATTGAAGAGCCACACTCAAATTAGGCTCTGAAATCTCCAAATTCTTGCTGTACTCCAAAATAAAAAATCTCTTCCATTTGTTCGCGTGACACTCTCCTAGTACTAGGCCTTCTAGCTTCCATAATCACATTTAAAACTTGTTGAGGAAGCAGAGACCTGCTGTGCTTCAACACAGGATATGCCAAGCTGTGAGATGAAGAGATTGAAGCTTGACATTGAGCAGATGACCGTCCTTCTGAGATAACAGATGAGGAATCAGAGGTAAAGGCCATGGAGGCTTCTTTACAAGACTCCGTGAGAAGTGGGTACCAGTGTTGCCGAGGCCAATCTGGAGCTATCAAAATCATCCTTGGCCTGTCTTGTCTGACCTTTAATAATACCTTTGGAAGAAGAGGCAGAGGTGGAAAGGCATAGACATGAAGGTTTTTCCAACTGAAAGACAGAGCATCCACTTTCCAAGCCGTGTGATGAAACCCCTTTGTGCAATACTTTGGCAGCTGGTGGTTTAGTGGAGAAGCGAACAGATCTATGTCTGGAGTTCCCCATGACACTGTCAATTTCTGAAATACATGAAGATCCAGTTTCTCCATGATTTGTCTGCTTAATACATCTGCTAGGGAGTTCTGTGCTCCTGGCAGAAACCTTGCCTGAAGAGTTAGTTGCAGGCTCAACGCAGTCTCCCATAAAATCATTGCTTGCCTGCATAGAGGATAAGAATGTGTTCCCCTGCTTGTTGATGTACCACATGACAGTTGTGTTGTCTGTTAGAATCAACACCTGCCCTGGAAGAAGTAACTCCTTGAAAGCCATCAATGCAAACTGGACTGCTAACATCTCCTTCATGTTGATGTGTAGATGCTGTAGTCTGGCAGGCCACTTGTCTTGTATCCACTTTCCATTTAGATGAGCTCCCCAAGCAGTGTCCGAGGCATCTGTCGTTAAAATCTGACTCTCCTCTGGCCGGGTCACAGAGAGTCCCTTGTTGTTTAGGTGACATTCCTGAGCCCACCACAAGAATTCCTTTTGAAGGCAACCTATTATGTGAATGACAGTGTCGAAATCTTGGCAGTGCTGTGTCCATACATTTTTGAGATACCATTGCAGCTTCCTCATATGCAGTTTGGCATTGGGAAGCAGCAGAATACAAGATGCCATGAACCCTAATGCTTGAAGGACTGTCCTTGCAGTCAGCATGGACTGATGAGATAGTTGATGGAAGTAAAGTGACAGACTCTTTTGTTTGTCCGGGGTTAAAAGGCCATCTGGGCTGCTGTATTCAGTCTCACACCCAGAAAGCACATGTCTTGAGAGGGTACTAGACTGGACTTTATTTTCACAGAATACCCTAGGCATCTTAGCACTGCTATGACATATTCCAGATGCTGTAGAAGGTCTCCCTTTTTCTTGAGCCAGAATCAGGCAGTCGCCCAAGTAAGGATAGATTTGAATGCCTTGAAGCCTGAAGTAAGCTATCACTGGAGCCAGAACCTTTGTGAATACTCTGGGCAGTAGATAAGCCAAAGGGCAATGCAGAGAACTGATAATGAAAATCTCCAGTTCGAAACCGCAGATACTTTCTGCAACTTAGCCTTATAGGCACATGAAGGTAAGCTTCCTTGAGATCCAAAGTTACCATCCAGTGATCCTTGCCCAGCAGAGGTAACAGTTGCTGTAACTTGAACTTGGGAATGTCCAGATAAGTGTTGAGGATAGATAAATCCAAATTGGTCTCCACGTGTTCCCCTTCTTTGGTACTAGGAACAGCAGAATAAAATCCAAGCCCCTTTCTGATACAGGGACTGGCTGAATGGCCCCTATCTGGAGTAACTGAGAAACTTGCTTGTGAGCCTCTTTTCTTTGTGGAGGAGGAACATCTGGCATGCCTTTGAAAGGGGCATTGTGTGGAAATAAAATCTGTAACCGTGATGAATGATATCCAGCACCCATCTGTCTTGAGTGATTAAAGACAATTTTCCTTGAAAAGAGACAATCTTCTCAAAAGAGCTGCCAGACGAGAATCCACTGGCAGCTGAAAAGGCAGGTCATTGGTTCTGCTTACGAGGACTGACCCCTGCCCTCACCAGAAGTCTGAGCAGGTGAACTGTCTGATCTAGGCCTAAACTAACCTTGAGCCCTGCCCCTACCACGCCTAGACCTACCCCTAGACTGGGAACCATAAGCAGGATATGTCCACCCCTTAGCAGGCCAATTTCTACTAAACTTGGAGGCTGCACCTGCAAAAATCTTTAACAGTCTGCATAGACTTAGCTTTGTCCTCCATTTTCTTTAAAACTGCTTCCACAGGCGGTCCAAACAACACATCAGACTGTAAAGGAGCATCCAAAATCCTGGTCTTAACATGCTCAGCTAAATTCTGATCCTTCAACCAGGCATGTCTGCGAAGAACAGAACTAGTAGCAGCCACCCTCGAGGAGGCCTGAACCGCATCAAAACCACACTGCAAAGAATGCTTACCCACTTGTTCAGACACATGAACCAAATCCAGCAATTCTTTACACTCAATACCTTCCGCCAAAGCATCCACCTTAGATTTCAATTGGGAAAGGAGATAATTCTGATATTTCAGCATATGAAACTGACAATTCAATGCCCTCATGGCTAGAGTGGAAGAAGTATATACTTTCTTACCCCACCTATCCAAAGCCCTCTGCCTCTTATCAGAGGGTACAGGATTTTTAACCACAGAAGCTTTAACACCTTTAGGCCCCTGCGAAACAGTTTCTGGGTCCGCCCTAGGACTCTTAAACAAATACTTATGAGCCGGGCCTATAATACCTATCAGGCTTAACAGGAGCAGGAGGCAAGGAATCAGGGTTCAGGGAAGCCTCTGCAAAACATCCTCCACCACATTCAACACAGGAGGAATAGCTAAGGGCCTATGTTGGGGTAAAACAAGAATTCCCTAAGCCTTTCCTGGAATCAGAGTAATCCTGGCCTTCCCATTTAAAGTGCTCCCTCATGGAGTGAAGAGTCTCTGAAAATGAAAAATCCTCAGGAGGAGAAGCTGTAGGAGTGGAATCATCCACATCAGAGTCAGAATAAGTAGGAAACTCTTGCAAGTCTTCCACAGAAGACTCTGAAGCCTGTGAACACTGTTCAAAACTATCAAACTCCTGTTCCACCCTAGGCCTCTTATCAGGCGGGGCATAGAACCTCTAATCAGAGTAATCAAATCTTCTGCCATTTTAAGCATATGTTTCTTAGGCACAGAGCCCAAATGCTAGGAGAAGCCCCACAGAAGCTGAACTTGGCCTACCTCTAAAAGAAGCTTTGGCAACAGAAGGAGAGCCTAACTACCTTGGGAAGAGGGAAGAACAGTTACCTGAGAAGCCCCTCAGCCTGGTCTACCTCCTGAGAGGGCACATCCTGTAACAGTAAAGTATCTGCCTGAGACTCCATAGAGACTCCTGGCAAAACCTCTGGCTCCCCTGAGCCTTCTAAAGAACCGGCGTCGGGACTGCGGTTCCTCACCCCTAGGCTTCACTGTTTGTTTTGTCGCGCTTCTTGGATGAAGCGGCGGAGCATCCGGCGGCGTGTTATAATTGCAACGCTTCCCAAACACTAACCTAGCACAATCAAGCCTCCTCTTAATAGTGCTAAACATAAAATAGCACACAAGCGCAACCAACGTGCTCAGGCCCTAAACAAGGTATACACAATGTATGATAATCCCTATGCGGTATCTGCTTCCCACAAGAAATACAGTTATTCACTTTTTCTGACATCCGTTAAATACTGAGGCAAGAAAAACCAAAATGTTCCCCAGCGGGTTAGCCAACTCTGTTTCTGAAACTCCGGTTTCGAGAAAATCTCCAACCAACCTGCACTTTCATAAAATTGCTTCTGCATCGGACCATGCGGCAAAAGACTGAGGAAATGGCGCCGGGTCATGCGCGTAGTACCCTGGCGTACTGGCGTCAGTCTAAGGCCATGACCCGGCAGCCTTATACTCTGGTATTCGGGCCGACTGGGACGCGGACTATACCCAATAGTCAGGACTGCAGCAAGGGAAGACGAAGAACATCCACAGTCACTACAATTCCACAGTCACTACAATTCCAGTCTCACACAGCCCTACCACGACAGCAATCCAAACAAATACACACACAAAAATATACTCGGAGTCTCTAAATAAAATTCTGCCTAAGCAGCAGACAACTCCAAAGCAGACACACATGCAACCGCTACCCCAGAAGAGAACGCGTGCAACACATAGCTCACAAAGCCAGTGTGCCGAACAGTCACAGCACGTAAGGCTAAACAACACACCTGCTACACTTGTGATAGGTGCCTCTATCGTCAGGTACACTGACGTCCCGCTCACCAGGCTGAACAAGGAGAAGGTCACGGTGAGATGCCTGTCGGGCGCTATGATTTGCCACATAGCACAAGCACACAGGTCACTCCAAGGCATGTACAAATATGACTCCGTCAGTGTCCATGCCAGTGTGAATGACCTGAGATGTACCTCCCTGGACTACATGATAAGAGAGACATAGAGGAGCTCTCTGAGCATGTGGCCCAGACTGGTATGACCCTGACCTTGAGTAGCATCTTACCCTCACCAAGAGTAATGCCACAATATGTAGTCAAGATGATCAATTTCAACAATTAGCTTATGTTTCAGTGTCATTCAAAGGGGATCCAATGCCTGTCAGCCTGGGATGACATGCTCAACAAGCCACACTGCTTTGCTAGGGACGGCTTACACCTGTCACCCATGGGCTTTTGGATATTGGCAAAGGCTCTTGCTACCCCCATAGTGCCTTTTTTAGGCAAGGCTCAAAAGACAAGACCACCTCCATAGGTATCACAAGGGATAGGAAACTAATAGTAATGCTTCTCAACGCCAGCAGTGTAAACCTCAAGATGCATGCACTGGAAACTGTCCTTAGCATGGAGAACATCAATATCTGTGCAGTAACAGAATCCTGGTTCAAGGCCCCCAAAAGCACCCCAGCACTGGCAGGTTATACCTCATACCATGCTCGTTGGCCCCAAAACTTGCACCGAAACAGAACAGAAGGGGGAGTATCAATATTCATCAAAGATACACACACCTCCAGGTTGGTGGCACAGCACGAAGCATCAGAGACTATCCATGTGCAACTAACAGTGGGTAAGACTGCCTTCCAGTTCATAGCCTGGCACACACCACATTCCCAAACCCAGGTAACCCACTTGGCCTACTTAAGAATACATGAATATCTGCAGGTGTCTCCAAACAACAATATATTGGGCAGCTTCATTTACCCACACATAGAATGGGAGCATTACTGTAACTCCAACACCCTAGGTGTAAGGTTCCTAGAATCCATACACTCAATTGCTATGGAACAACTTGTTACCACTCCCACAAGAGGGGAAAACATGCTGCACCTGTTCATCACCAACATGTGGACTATATGCTCCAGACCAGAAGTGTATCCCTCGCTGGTAAGATGACACCATAAACTACTCTCACTGTATATTCACATATCAAATGCAGCCCCTGCACAGAAAACCACAGTCATAAAGTTGTGTAATGCAAATTACATGTATTCACATGAGGCAGGCTTCACACATGGGAACTATTTAAGGTCACAGGTACATATGTCTATGTGGCACACACATACCTCATGTGTGCACTGACATTACTGATATGATCTATGTCATACAATATTAAGAGCAACACCCCACACACATGGAGAAACCGTGTGACAAAAACACACATGGCATTTGTAAGATTCAAACCCCTACCTAACTATGTTATGACACTTGAGAGAGACGCATTAGCAGAGCCCGCTATTCGCATTACTGGGAGGTGTCCCTTCTCCTGCTGTACTTATAGGGTGCTGACATCATCAGTGTTTAGAAAGAGGAATGTGCATCATGTAGTGTGTTCTTTTAGTTGCCAAAAGGGACATTTCTTTCACACAGAATTGCACACACACTAACCCAAACACACACACACACACACACACACACACACACACACACACACACACACACACACACACACACACACACTCAGCATTTGCAGGATTCAAACCCCTACCTAACTATGTTATGACACTTGAGAGAGATGCATTAGCAGAGCGCGCTATTCGCATTACTGGGAGGTTTCCCTTCTCCTGCTGTACTTATAGGGTGCTGACATCATCAGTGTTTAGAAAGAGGAATGTGCATCATGTAGTGTGTTCTTCTAGTTGTCAAAAGGGACATTTCTTTCACACAGAATTGCACACACACTAACCCCCTTCACCCAAACACACACACACTGAGCATTTGCAGGATTCAAACCCCCTACCTAACTATATTATGACACTGGAGAGAGACGCATTAGCAGAGCTCGCTATTCGAATTACTGGGTATCTGTATTTCTCCTGCAGTGTTTATAGGGTGCTGACATCATTATTTATATAGATGTATGTACATCTATTACTATCGGTCAGTTAGGGGGATAGCATATATATGCATTAACAGCCGCCTACTTCAGGGTCAGATATGCACATCAGCACTGCCAGGTTATGTTTTATACCATGCTTCGTGACCACAGGACCTGTAACACACAACACAACCAGTTCAGACCACCCCTCCCATATCCAGGACACACACTTTGCTTCCCTGGGAATAGTGTAGGACATGAAGGTGTTCACATACACCATTACAGTGGTTACCGTCAGGTGCAGGTATATTGTGTGGGGGAACTACTCAGGCCTCAACAACATCACCCTACAGCCACTACAATTTGTGAATCCATGTGCTATGGCAGGACCACTCACCACAGCCACAAGGGGGAATACATATTGGACCTGACCATCTGCAACATGGGGACTGTATGTTCCACACCAGAGGTAGACCACCATTGTTAATATCTGACCATACCCAACTTTCCCTGGACATCCATATCCCATCCCCACCCCCAGGCAAGGAAGTCACTACAAACAAAGTATTTATCAAAAGCAGACTTTGCACTTGTGAAGATTGGGGTGGAAGACTTCAAAGGACCCATGCTGGGGGATTATACAGGCCACTCTGCATAATCCTTGACAATAGCATTCTATGAGCATCTGGAAGGTTTGCATTGATCATGCTATCCCAAATAAACCCATGACTCCTCCACAACAGGAGACCTGTCTGGTATACACCAGACATATATAAGCTGTACAACAGAAGGAGGGAGCTAATACATTACAGAGCAATATCCCACAGAGGGAGGATGCCTCTGAACAGTATTGGAACGACACTTCAATCCCTCAAACTCATCACGTCAAGGTGTTGACAGTGACATTGTCCAGACACTGCAGATAAGGCTCCCCTCAGTCTGTAATTGACGCCCAATTACTGTTATAAGTCCTTGCCAACCATCTTCCAGCAAACACCAGCCACATGGATGTGACATTGCAAATTCAACCCCTGGGATCTCCACTGTGTCAATGCTTGACGGAGGCACATCACACTAGCCTTAAACGGTGCCTTCTGTGACCTACTTTACAGAGACACAGTAGCCTACTGTACTGGGGAGGCAGATACCAAGCAAACTCTGGCTAAGCTTGTATTCCCTAGGGCAAACAGCCTAGTATTGACCTTTACACCCATATCTTTAATTTTCAGATGCACAATATTTGTTGCTGATAAACTGTTTGCAGGTCTTTAGTGCCATAGCTTTCCCTGTTTCTATGAACAACTTGTGTATCTGTGGAAGATGTTTGAATATGAGAGGGATCCACTATTTAACTTGCGTCTCTGTAGTCATTTAACTGTGTGCACTGGGCAGATTGCTGTATTGTGGTTGGTTCCTGGATTAACACATACAAATACCAGATATGTGTGGCCAACTGCTAAACTGAGACATGGCCTATGTGTGTGAGCATGCCCAGTTCAGGCTTTCCATGGCTTGTTGCCTGACATATGTCTCATTTATCAAAGTGTGCGAGCATGCCCAGTGTGAGCTTTCCATATGTTGAAATCTGCAGTCCACCACATTTGTGGTTGTGTGTGAACTTCAACAATATTTCAGATTTATAGTTGTGTGTTGGGAGTCATGTAGTGTACTTACTGCCCAACTGCTTTGTGTCTGAACCCAACAGGGATTATACTATTCCTGCAGGGTTTCCATGGGATAGTTTGCATACAGTTGTCAACATCCTTTCATATTGACCAAACACTGTAATATCGTATAGTGTACTGGTTCAGTACTTTCACTGTGGTGGACAGTATCATGGGTTTCAGTCCTATCACTGCTTTAAATATTCATAGTGAGCACACCAGACTGGTTAAGGGCCAGTTGTGCACATATGACCATGTTGCATTTTGTCGGATATGGACTACTTAAACCAGGCTTGCCCAACATTGGTAGTGTATTCCACAACTTGGGTGGACATTGACAAACACTAGCGATGTGCCCTAGGCCATTTCTACTGCTAATCAGAGAGTGTGTTTGTCCTTCAACACACATTGTAACTGGATTTTGACATGACATATTTCAAGGTTAGTATACTGTGCCTCTGTCTACCCGTGACATAACAGTGATACCCAGGGTAAACCTACCATCTCCCATCCACTCATCAAGATTCCTGTTGAGGAGAGTCAATGAGGGACTCTCTGGCTAACATGTACTGGGGGTTTACTCAAGAGTGGAGAGAGCTTCTGGGTTATGGATCAATCACTACAGCATGTCCTATGTATGTCAGTGCTGGGGTTCAGGTCTCATGTGCATAGCTCACTGGCATTCAGATTGTACAAGGTGCAGCATGTTCATTGGCTCCAGCTTGGACATGGCTTTATACATCAGGCACAGATTGCCTCTGGGCAGGCAGTATGGCACTGTGTGGAGCTGCAGTTTGTTTCATCAGGCAACACATGGCATCTGTTTGAGCTCTTTGATCCTCCTGGTGAGGTACTTTTGGGGTCTTTCCAGTTGCTGGAGGTGTCTGCTGTGGTACATCCCACAGGGGCCATTGTACTCAATTGTAAGGCTGATGAAGGATGACTGAAGAGGCACAATGACCTCCCCTGATCTAGATGTGACTACCTTCATGATTAGGTGGGTATATGGTATTAGGTGGGTATATGGTATGTTTCTGTAACCACTACAGCCACATGGTTGTCAAATGCAAGATATCTATCAACTGGTGTCCCCAGGTCTCATTACTTCTAAAGTACTTAATGGGTTAACACCTATGTGGTAATTGGTGGGCACTTACTGTTTATCCACAGGGGATGACTATACACTTTTCTGCAATTAGCTTGATGACATGGCTCTGGCACCAGTTGGCTGTTTCTATGTGGCCCTTTTGTAGGATGCTTGTGTCAGCTGGAGGGTCAAATATGGTGCCCAGTTTGTAGTCCTCTGCAAACTTGTTCAGACACAGTCCTTCCATGTTGGCCTGTACCTATGGGAAATATATACCAACAAGGGAGGTCCCAGGACCGAGCCTTGTGGGATGCCAGTTGTAGCTGGTTTGTAGTCTGCCATGGCTGCAGCATTTCTGACCATGTCAGTTCTGTCCTTGGGCTGGTTTGCAACCCATCTACTGACATAAGGGTTTATATTTAAGCTGGTGAGCCTATCTATAATGAACACATGGGGTATTGTATGGAAGGCTTTTGCAAGGTCCAGATAGGCTGTGTGGACCACATTCCCCTCATCAGTGGCCTTGATGACTGTTTCAAATGAGTCAAACATGTTTAAGGGGCAGGATCTGCCCTTAAGAAAGCCACACTGGGTAGGGTCCAGAGTCTGTATGTCCCCAATATCTTTATTTCTGAGGTCCAAGATGATCCTTGCCATAGCTTTGCAGACCAAGCTTGTCAGGATTCTGGGGTGATAGTTTGCAGTATCCATTCAGGCACCACCTTTGTGGAGAGGGACCACTGTTGCTGTAGACTGCTCTTTGGGTACATATCCTGTGGTAAGGCTGAAATTGAGCAGTACTGTTATTTGGCATTCCATTCTTCTTGGAGTTCATGTTGGACACAGCCCAGGACACCATCTCATACCATTGATGCTGCGTGTTTTGCTTTGAAGATGCTGGCTGTCACATCAGCATCTGCAATGTCAGGGGGCCACCATTCTGCTGGGATAGATATTTGGCATTTGGGGGGGGGGGGTTGCACTGAACCTGTCAGGTTGGATGTTGACAATGTGTGTGGGTTTGGTGTACTGTTTTTAATATTTGGTAATTCAGAGCATATCTGTGAATTCCCAACAAGGTTCCTACCATCAGTTAAGAAAGCCTTGTGTTTATCCTTAGTGTCCTGTACAATTTGTATCTTCATAGGTTCATACTAGGCTATCTGCCCTAGGGCACTTATAAGCCTAGCCAGAGTGTGTGTGGCTTTCGCCACCCCTTGCTATGTGAATATTATGCCCATTTAGGGTTTACTTTACTGTGCCTCTATCTAGACATGACACAGTGAAGACCCCCAGTGTAAATCTACGATCTCCCATCCACTTGGCAAGATTCCTGTTGAAGAGAGTCAGTGAGGGGCTCTGCCTAACATGGAGTGGGATTCTGTTCCAGAGTGTAGGGAGCCTCTGGGTTATGAATCTGTCCCTCCAGCACATCCTATTTATTTATGTGTTGAGGTTGACATCTCTCGCTCTCGCGGCTCTGATGGATTTGGATTTTCTGAGGTGGAGCATGTCCATCAATTCTGTATTGGACATGGCCTTGAACATCGGGCATACATCGCCTCTGAGTACTTTATTTTAATTTATTTTTATTTTACATTTGTTGACCGGGTAATAGTATGCAGTATGTGACTGCATACAGCTGGGGTGTTGTCAGCCAGGCAGCATATGACAAATGTTTGAGACCCTTTATCCTCTTGGTGAGGTACTTTTGAGGTCTTTCTAACTGCTGCAGGTGTCGGGTAAGGTACATCCCATATGGGACATTGTACTCAATTATGGGCCTGATAAGAGAAGAGTATAGGGGCACAATGACTTCTCTTGATGTAGATGTGAATCCTTTCATGATAAGGTGGCCAATATAGGTGGTCTTCCTAGCCACGTTGGCAATGTGAGTGTCACATGTGGGGTTACTGTCCAATTGTGTCCCTAGGTCCCGGATTACTTCTTCCATATGTAATAGATTACCATCTATGTGGTGATTTGTGAGTACCTTGTTTGGTATTTGGAGAGACATTCATACTCTCCAGTGTCTTCAGGAAGACTGAGTGGTGTTCCTGGGTTTGAGAGGGTGGTCTGTAGCATGCTACAAACTGTACAGCGGTTTTGCCTACAGTTAGTTGCACATGGATGGTCTCTGATGCTTCATGCATTGTCAGTAACCTGGATGTGTGGGTATCTTTGCTGAATATGGATACTCCCCCTCCTTTTGTGGTTTGGTCCAGGTTTTGGGGCCGAAAAGCATGATATGAGGTATAACCTGGTAGTGCAGGGGTGCTCTCAGGAGCCTTGATGCAGGTTTCCATCACTGCACAGACATCGATGTTCTCCATACTGGGGAGGGCCTCGAAAGAGTGCATCTTGAGGTTTAGACTTCTGGCATTGAGCAGCATTACCCTTATGTTTTTTCCACTTATGTTTTCTAGGGAGGTGGGTTTGTCTTTTCAGCCTTGCCTACAAAAGGCACTATGGAGGTGGCAAGAGCCTTAGCCAATATCCAGATGCCCAGGGGTGACAGGTGCAAGCCATCCCTGGCAAAGCAGCGTGGCTTGTCAAGCATGACATCCCAAGCAGACACACATTGGATCCCCTTGGAATGACACCAGTAATTGAGCCAATTGTTAAAGCTGATCATTCTGTGTTTGTACTGTGGCATCATTCTTGGTGGGGGTAGGATGCTGCTCAGGGTCAGAGTCATACCGGCCTGGCCTACATAATCAGAGAGCTCCTCTATGTCTCTGTACATGTAGTCCAGGGAGGTACGTCTCAGGTCATTCACACCAGCATGGACAATGACGGAGATATATTTGTACTTGCTTTGGAGTGACCTGCGTGCTTGTGTTATGTGGCAGATTGTAGCAGCCTACAGGCAGCTTACTGTACCCTTTTCCTTGTTCAGTCTGGTGAGCGGGACAGCAGTGCGTCTGACTATGGAGTCACCTATTACAAGTGTATCAGGCATGTTGTTTGTCCTTACGGGCTGTGACTGTTTGGCACACCGACTTTGTGTACTATGTATTGCATGTGCTATGTTTGGGGGTAGTGGTTGCTTGGGTGTCTGCTTTGGGGGCCTCTGTTGATTTGGTGGTTTTTAATTAGAGCCTCCTGGAATGTTTTTGTGTGTTTATGTCTTTGGTTTGCAGTTGTGATAGGTCTATGTGAGACTGGGTTTGTGGTGTGTGTGGTTACCTTCTCCTCCTGACTAGTTTAGACAGTACTGAGTTGAGAGAGCTCAACCTCCAGTTTGGAGACATGGTTGCATCTCTCACATATATTTGTATTTCTTGGGGGGAGGAGGGGGTTGTCTGTGTACATGGGGCAGGTGTAACATTGCCCAAGATTCACAGATTCAACTTGTTGTAGCTGGCCTTAGTGGATTTTATGAGTGGCCATATTTTATTGCCATAATACTGATCAGAGATTACTTCCCTTTTTGGGTTTGCTCTATCATGTAGTGGCTTCCTCATTCTCTTGCATGGTTTGGTAATGGCTGGGGTCCACCATGCCAGATGCCTGCGTGTATGGTATTGGGCCTTGGTTTTATTTGGGATTGCATAATCCATGCATTCCTGACAGTGTTCATAGAATGCATTTATAAAGGGTCCTGAGGTGTGGCCCATATTTTCCACAGGCACAGGGCCTTTAATGGATTCCACATCAGTTTGGAGGAGTGCAACATTTCCTTTACACATGTTTTTCATAGAATGCATTTATAAAGGGTCCTGAGGTGAGGCCCATATTTTCCACAGGCACAGGGCCTTTAATGGATTCCACATCAGTTTGGAGGAGTGCAACATTTCCTTTACACATGTTTTTCACTGTGGTTTTCTGGCCAGGGACTGTGGTCAGGATGTGAATATCCAGTGTGATTACTCTATGGTCTGATCTTACCAGTGAGGGATACACTTCTCATCTGGCCATAGAGTACCCATGTTGCTGATTATCACATCCAGTATGCTTACCCCTCTTGTGGGAGTGGTACGTTGTTCCTGAGCATTTTGGTTTATGGATTCTAGGAACCTTTGGCCTAGGGTATTGGAGCTGGAATAATGCTCCCAGTCTATGTTTGAGTATTTTCAGTCACCCAATATAATGTTGTTTGGAGAGCTTGGTATTTCCATGTGTTCCAACGTAGGCCAAGTGCAGTTCCTGGCATTAGGAGGGTAGTCTGTAGCAGGCTACAAACTGGCAGGCAGTCTTAGCCACTGTTACTTGACCATGGATAGTCCATGCTGCTTCTTGTTGTGGTACCAACATGGGGGTGTGGTTATCCTTGACAATTATTGCTACTCACCCTCCTTTTGTAGTTTGTTCCATGTTTTGGGGCTGTAAAGCACGGTATGAGGTGTAACCGGATAGTGTTAGGGTGCTCTTGTGAGCCATAACCCAGTTTTCTGTTACAGGACAGATATCAACATTCTTCATGCTGAGAGGAGTTTAGACTGCATGCATCTTGCAGTTTAGACATCTGGCATTGGGTAGCATTACATCTAGGTTCTTATCCCTTGTGATACCTATGGAGGTGGGTTTGTGTTTTGAGCCTTACCTATTCAAGGCACAGTGGGGGTGACAACAACCTTTGCCAGTATCCAAAAGGCCAGGACTGATAGGTGCACCATCCCTAGCAGGTGGAGCATCGTGTCTTGCTCAGCATGTCATCCCAGGCTGGCACGCATTGGATCCCCTTTGACCAACAGCAATACTTAAGCCAATTATTGTAATTGATCATCTCGTCTTCATATTGTGGCATCATGCTTGGTGAGGGTAGGATGTTAGTCAGGGTCATCAAGTTTGCATATACTACATGGTGTTACATTGATTAACACATGGCAATCATGCCTCAGGTGGTGCTGCAGGGCTGTCTATGTTGGATGCACATACTACACTCCCTGTACATGTTTGATAGCAGGTTGTGTCTACTTAGGAATCCCTTTTACTATATGTGTGAGTCAGAGAGAGGTATAATTTCCTGGGTTCCTACTGAGCCAGTGTATGTGCTATGCGTTGCCACTTTGCCAAGGCATACTGGGCACGCCTCCTTCTGCCTACTGGGGCAGGCTCAGGTTGTTCCTCCTCCGAGTCACGCTCTGCCTGTGATTGGCTTGGCAATGGTGGGGGGCTGTTTGGCCCAGCCCTATGCTGGTCCTGCTGCAGCTGTTTTGGCAGAATCATATTATGTAGCATAGCACATACCATGAGAATATGGGTACATGTAGTTGGTGAGTACTGCAAGGTTCCACCAGATGTGTCCAGGCACCGGAACTGTGACTTGAGCAGCCCAAACACACGCTCGATTACATTTCATGTTTGTGCATGTGCCTCATTATGGCATTCTTGTTCAGGTGTGTGTGCATTTCTGATGGGTGTCATCAGCCACGGCTCCAGTGCATAGCCAGCATCCCCCACTAAGTGATCATGTGAGATGTCCCCATTGGCAAATGTCTGGTACAGCTGCGTCAAATGCCAGATATGGGAATCATGGTAGCTTCCAGGGCAGCTAACACACACATTCATTATTATGCCCTGGGCATCACACACGACCTGGCAGTTGATGGAGAGGAAGCCCTTGCAGTCAATGTAGGCCCTACCCCGCTCACCGGCTGGTGCTTTGATGGTATATGCGTGCAGTCTATTGCACCCACTACCTCAGGGTATTCCGCTATTTGCTGGAAGAGACTCATATTGCTGGCCAATACCTCATGGGAATTGGGGAAATATACATGCTCACCGACATGTGCTGACATGGCATTCAGGAACTGGTGCAGTACCCTGGATGCTGATGCCTGTGATATCCCCATCATATCACCAGATGGTCTCTGGAAGGTACCTGTTGCTAATTTTCTTAGGCCAACACATACCTTGGTTTCCACTGGGATGGGTTCTCCTCTGTTGGTTCTGTGTGTGAGGCATGGCCTGCACAGCTCAATAATTTGCTGCAGGAGGACTCTGTCCACTCTATAGCACTCCACTATCTCCAGCTCATGTAACCCCTGGTAGGAGACCCTGGGCCTGTACGCTCTTCTCTGTCTCCTCACTGTGGGTTGTCTGGCAGCATTTGCATAGTCACCACCCTCAGCAAGTTGCATATGTCTCCTTATAACAGCTATGGCAGCCCCTAGCATTTTTTGGTCTGAGTGAAGCTTTTTCAGTTTTCACTTCTACTAGCTTACTCCATTGTTGCAGAGAGAAACATTCTGCACTGTTGTTTGCAGAGTTGTAAGTGCTGGGCTGGGCTACTGTTCTGCCTGTGTAATTGCATGCTTCTGATTGTTTTCACCTGCTAGCTCTGCCAGTAATCCCTGCTAGCTTCCTACTATTTCCCATGCTTCCTTTTTCCCTTCTGTTTCCTCAGGGGGGAGCAACGCGCATACCAGCAAAATCACGCTCACAGTGGCTAACACGCGCACACACATGCTTAGACGGACTAGAATCTGCTTATTCGGGTTAAAATGCGCACACACCAGCGCAAACAAGCATACAGATGTTTAAACAGGCTCCTACATGCTTATTCTGCCTTAAACACACGCACTCACGCTTACACGCGCGCACTCTATCTTACTCATGCCTACCAGCGCGCACACGTGCGCATGCACGCCCAGCAAGAAACTTTGGTGTTATCCATAGTGTACACCTTCCATTTCTTGGCTTTCCCATGCCTACTTGTTGACACTCCTCTTTCCATGATGTGTAACTGACAGCTTTCACATGCCACTGTGCTCCAATGAGCTGCATTCCTTTCATACATTCCCCCCTGTGATGTCACCTATCTCCTACTCTGTTACTCCCCCTTATTCTACTCCTACACTGCACGGAATGTGCTCATTTTCTACGTAACAGTGCGATTCACTATCCTACCACTCATTTACATAGGATTGCCTACTAATGCCTAGTTACATGTCGTACACTCCGCTTCCCCCCTTAGCAACCCCTACTCGGTGGCCATATTGTTTTAGCCTGCTATACCCCTTCCATTGTAAACTCATGCTTTTCATAATCCCACATTTGTGGGTTTAATATTTTTATTTTTCTGTTTTTGTAGCGCAGCCCATTTGCGCGACGCTGCGCTACGTTTAAACATCGGCGATCACCGAAAAGAAATATTTTTATTTCATGTTTGCATCAGGGTACATTGCCAGTGGCCACATATTTGGCCACTGGCATGCTGCCTGGGACATTTGCAACCTTTATTTGGAGTTGAGAAGGCTCCATTGTGTTATTTGCAGAACGGTACTCAGTTATCAACTGAATACATTTCTGCAGATAACACGGCTCTTACACAGGCAGGTTTCTGCTCCCTGGATCGCGAAATTACCTCACTTGCATGCCTTTCGGCTGCAAGTGTGGTAATTAGCATATCCGCACCCTGCCCGTGTAAGAGCCATTTTAGGTGCTCTCTTACACGCACATTCAGGCTGTTCCTGGATCGCGATGGCTGCATGGAGTCTTACACTACCTCTTAGACTCCGTGCAAGCCATCGTGAATCCTGCCCATAATGTTGACACCCAAAGTGAAATGATGAATTTTACTGCCAAGAATTGGCTTCATATATGATAGTGCAATTTTAGGCTAAATTAAGTTCAGACGACTCCAAGGACACTTAAAAAAGGTTCCTGCATCCCCTAGTAATGTTCAGCCAACAAATTCTATGGCTACTAAGTGCAGTTCTGAGTAAATCAACAAACATATTTATTCTGTTACTTACACAACTGCTGATGACTAGGTAGCATACTGTGTGGACCTGTTTTCAGACATAACAGGCTACAAAACAAATGTTAAAAACTGAACATGCAAACAAACATATTTAGATTATTAATAAAATCAACATCAAATCCTCTTTGACAAATCACATAATGAATAAAAGCAAACAATATAAACCATAAAAACACAGTAACATTGTAACAGATCTGAACAGTGAAATATCACACTGTTACAAACCAATAAGCAAAATGGTACATACAAAGCAGTAAAACACAAATGTGCATGAAGAAATCAGATACAGTTCCTAGAACAAAATCCTGAAAGTACTACAGGAAAGTAGATATGAAGCTAAGAAACTAGAGTAGGAAGGATAGGTGCAATGAATTAGACTGTCACATCCAGATACGTTGTACTCAAAGAAAATATGTTAATCTCCACAAAACAAATTGGTCATGTTATGCTGGCAGAGATATGCCATAAACATGGAAAGTTAGTGTCAGGTAGAAAGTAATTTCCTCATTTACTCATTAAAGAAAATAACACATGCAAACCAGATCAGAAAAAGCTAACCGCCTGAAAAGGGTCAAAGGCAAAATGATCAACTTGCTTTTAAGGACTACAGCGCATACACAAACACACACAAACCTCCACCTATGCAAACCTGTACAATAGTATTAATCAGCTTCAATGTTGATCCATCTCAGGGAAAAAGAGGCAAACCCCCCAAAAACAGTGATATCTTTCAAGGAAAATGCATTTTGTCCAGAAACCAATTAGTTGAATACTTGGCAGTCACAAAATTGACAGGATGCCAGTAATATCAGCTAATAAATTATTACCTGCACTGATCCAACATTACTTGGTGAATATTTCTCCTAAACCTAGATGGCAAGTCACCTTCATCTGTCCTTGAAAAACACTGCTTTACTCAGCATAAAATGGATCCACAAATCTTTTTAATATTACAATAACACGTGTGTAGTAAAGGGACACATTGATCTCCTCCCATTTGGCAAGAACCGCAATTACTTTTGGATGAGACTACCTACAGGAGTGTGTCTAAGAATGAAATCAATACTGTGTACAATAAGATAGCTTTCATTCTGAACAATTTGACTTAGCAAGGGTCTATGAGTTATGAGAATTTACAATACTTAAAGGTTTCTAATCCCTTGGTACCTTCAGTGTTTGGCATCCCAAAGATCCACAAATGTCAGACTGATCCTCCCCTTAGACCTACTGTGGCAGCAAATAATTTGAAAACTGAACCCTTGGCGAAATCTCTTGATGTTAAATGCAGGGGGCTTTTCGCCACAAGACCCCAGATTTTAAAGGAATTGTGGCATTTACTGGCCAATCTGAATTCTTTAACCTTTCAGGAGAATGTTTTGTTCATCACACTGGATGTAGTGATTTTGTATACAGTCATACAACATGATAAGGGAATAGAATAGTTTATGTCACTTTTGTGTTCCCAGAATTCCTTTTCCACTACTGAAATTCAGACAATAGTAACATTAACGGAATTGGTGTTGACTTGCAATTATGTCTTTTTTGAAGGTGAATATTCCCTCAAATTTCTGGGGTAGCCATGGGTGCGGCTTGTGCCCCTTGCTATATCAATGTGGCTCTTTCCTAATGGGGGAAGATCGATATGTTGACATCTGAATTTGTTCCTTTACTGCATGCGTATTATAAATTTTTAGATGACGTACTGAGATCTGGTGAACAGTGGCAGGTGTTTTTGAGATCACTGGAAGATTCTTCAGAATGTTTAAAGTTTACACATCACATTGATGCAAACAGATTGACTACTTGGATGTAACTATTACTAAGGATTATGAATCGAGAAGTTACACTTCAGGGATTTATCAGAATGTTTAAAGTTTACACATCACATTGATGCAAACAGATTGACTACTTGGATGTAACTATTACTAAGGATTATGAATCGAGAAGTAACACTTCAGGGATTTATCATAAAGAAACATTCTCTAACTCGTACCTACATTATACCAGTAGTCACTCATTACATCAAAAGAGAGAAATTATTAAAGGGTAAATGGTCCATTCCTCCAGATTAACTAATAAAGATGATGTGTTTAAATAGAGTACATAAAACCTCGAACTCTCTCAAAGAAAGTTTGAGTGAAATTTTAAGGGAATGGCATGGTAAATTTGTACCAATTTTAGCACCAAAAACAGAACACGTTACAGTGAGGTCCCCACCTGTAAGGGTGGTTGAGACTAGGAGTACACCTACACTAGATGCTGTTCCATGTACTATTCCATTCAGTAGTGATGTGTATAGCTATATTGGTCCCCTCCACAACAACTGGAAGTTGATTTTTTTTAACTCAAATATGAAGGTGGAATACCAGAAATAATTTTCAGTAAGGGCAAATCCATCAAAAACCTACTGGAAACCAAATCAACTGACAGGTACAATGAACTTAGACTTGGGAGTATGAATGTTTGTAGGGGTTGTTGCTACTTCAGGTTTATCCACGAAGGACCTTACGTCACAGTGGATGGCTATGATAGGACTATCGCTTTTCCAGGGAAATGTAATTGCAACAGTTCTGAAGTGGTATATTTGGCTACCTGCACAAGCTGTAATGTGTTCTACAGGAGTAAACCAAATGAAAGTTGAATGAAATAATACGAGAACATTTTTATAACATTAAGAAAGAGAAATCCACCGAATCCACAAACACCCTTAGTAGGCATTGTTTACAAGGTGAAACAAAAAAAAATTGCTTATTGTCATTGATAAGGTAGTGAGGAACATTAGGGGTGGAGACACAGAGAACACACTTCAAGTTAAAAAATTTGTCTGGCAATTGAGGCTGAATGCCTCTATGGTTCCAGGTCTTAATGACACTATTTCTATTTTGAGTATCCTGAGGATGAGGGCTAACCAGTGTTAACATTAGGGTTCCAATTATTCTAAGAGAAAGCAGGCAACTTAGGGATATGTGTGCTCAAGAAATAAAAATATATATTTTTTTTAGAAAAGTGTTTAGTTTTATTTTTAATAAATGTATTATTTTGCTCAAAATGGTTTAAAAAGGTGCATTTGATTACAAATGAAATTCAAGATGTTCAAATTCACAGAATGTTACAAAAAGATGAATTATTTAACAATGTACTTACTACTGTATTCTGTTTGTATAATAGGGCATTTGATAATGGTAATATGCCTTTAAGGGAGTCCGGTTTGTATGAAGGGCTTCATAGGGATTGGCTGGCTTGAATTAATTAGTTAAATGAACTAGTTATTTAATGCTGTTACCTGTGTGTGTAATTCTGATGAAGTCTGGTGGATCCAGACGAAAGCGCTTAGTGGTGCGTACCTTGTTTTATTTTTCTGATCGTGAGTGTGGTATTAAAAAGATTGGTGAAGCCATTTTATACCGAGGCAACCAGTGTTTTTCTTTTGTTTTTATGTCGTGTGGATTTGGTTATTAGTGTTAATCAATCCTTGCTCTAATTATGAATACTACATTACCTGACCAAACTACCAGAGACACAGTGTCCCATAAGGAATCAAAATGTTCTCTGAAATTACTAAAGGCTATCAAAATTACCACAGTTAAAACATGCACAAACACCTGTCACCCCTGGGATTCCGGATATTGGCTAAGGCTCTTGCCATCCCCATAGTGCCTTTTTTAGGCAAGGCTCAAATTCTAAACCTACCACCCTAGAAAACAAAAATGGAAAGAAACTGAGGGTAATGCTGCTCAATGCCAGAAGTCTAAATCTCAAAATGCATGCACTCGAGGCCCTTCTCAGTATGGAGAACATCGATGTCTGTGCTGTAACTGAAACCTGGTTCAAGGCTCCTGAGAGCACCCCGGCACTACTAGGTTTTACCTCATATCATGCGTTCCGGCCCCAAAACCCGGACCACACCACAAAAGGAGGGGGTGTATCCATATTCATAAAGGATACCCACACCTCCAGGTTGGTGGCAATGCAAAGCTCGGAAACCATCCAGGTGCAACTAACTATAGGCAAAACTGCTCTACAAATTGTAGCATGCTACAGGCCACCCTCTCAAACTCAGGAACCCCACACAGCCTTCCTGAAGACACTGGAGGGTATAAATGTATCTCCAAACACCATCATATTGGGTGACTTCAACTACCGAATATAGACTGGGAACATTACTCAAGCCCTAACTTTCTAGCCCAACGGTTCCTGGAGTTCATAAATTCAAATGCCATGGAACAGCTAGTCACTGTTCCCACGAGAGGAGAAAATATACTAGATCTCATTATCACAAACATGGGGACAAAATGCTCCACACGGAAGTATATCCCTCATTGGTGAGATCTGATCATAAACTAATCTCACTGGAAATCCACATCCCGCCCCACCCCAAACAAAAAGACCACAGTGAAGAACTTCTCTAAAGCAAACTTCACACTACTCAAGACTGGTGTGGTATCCTTCAAGGCCCCTGAGACAGTGGAAACCACAACCCAAGCTGCGAAAGCCCTTACAAATGCCTTCTATGAACACCTCCAGGACTGCATGGATCAGGCAATCCCAAATAAAACCAAAACTCTTTCCACAAAGGGCAAACGTCCAGTCTGGTGGACCCCAGCCATTAACAAACTTTACAATAAGAGGAGAAAGCTATTACATGAT
>NC_056731.1:1343982003-1343992003 GCF_019279795.1 Protopterus annectens
ACACATACATGCATACATATGTATATGCACACATGCACGTGCGTACTCACATGCACACACAAAATCCCAAACAGCCAAACTATTATGAGACCTGGAAAACTGTCTAATCTGACTGTAATGAATCATTCCCCTTCAATGCCAGTGAACCACATATATAGCACACAGCCTTTGTACATGACTGCGCACAACACCTATAAATACAAGTGACCATATACTTGATTTCACCTGCAAATTTCCTTTCAAAAAAAAAATTACCCCAAATTTCAAACTTTGGGCCCATCTAAAAATATCCTAGGAGTATTTAATAGGCATTGTTTAAAAGTGTACCATACAAGCACATGATATGCAATGACCATCAGTATCTGTACATTAATCTGTAACTATTTATAGTCAAACCGCTTTAGTGACTATCACCCTTCTGTATTTATAACGTCTGTTTATATCACAGACTCAATACCAAAGCGTCACTGCTGGCTCTGTGAAATGCAGATGAAGCCTTGACTACGACTCAAGCAATCAAGGTTTGTTAAGCAGGCTGAGAGTTATAAGAGTCAGCCAGGAAGGGATAAAAACTTAGTCAGTTCCTGCAACCTTTTACCAGGCAGAGACTGAAAGGTATATCATGACACACAGTTCCTGTTTTCACATTCCTGGTGAAGACCACATTCTTAATGTAAGCAATTTGTTCAAAGGGAGAAGGAGGGATACCTAACAGACTATGTCACTTCTGGACGTGAGCAATGTTCCATGCTGCACCCATTGCATGCTCACTCCTGAAGTACTAACACATCATGAAAGAGGGTGCATTACGGTGAACAGCAAAAAATCCCCTGATGGCTGTGCCGTAATCAGCTCTCACTCAGGACAGAAAAATTGGAAAGTAGTCACATCAACTAGCCAAATGGTCAGCAGGCATAAGGAATCAAACATTTTATCTTAAACTAAGTGCCTTAGACACAGAAGGTGCTTAGACTTGCTTGTTCCTACACTCAATACTTGCTCGGTCCTCCACTGAAATTGCTCATTCTCCCCATGTAAAATGGTCATCTTTACCATTACACAGTCCCTTTAAAAGGCAGACCAGCAGAAGGTAATGAATAGATAGCCTGGCAGTCTGTCAACAGAAAAAAGAATGACACCATAGACTAAAAAGCTTGACTGTAATAGCAAAATAATAGAATCTTGAAAAAAATATTCTGAACTTTACGAGAGAGAGAAAAGAAAGATAGTAGCTTTAAGTTATTGATAATGGGTTTCCACAGCTGAGGAAGGGAAAGTTCTCACATCAAATTTAGACTTAAACAGGCAGCAGAGCACAGCAGAAGGCAGCAATGCAATAGAGATAGTGGCATAAGGTGGCCTAATGGTTAAGGTGTTTGCCTTGAGTCTCACAAGGAATAATTGGCTAGGCTTAAAATGGCTCGCAAGGCCAGCTAGCTTAGTACTAATCTATGAACCTATAAATTAATAAGCATTAGCAAAGAACATCAGTAAGGACACGATGACTTAATATGAAGGATTCAATCAACAAAAGAGGCAAAGACACATTAATGGAAGGTGGAAGAGCTGTCTCAACCTTGTTCCAGACGCAGATTCAGGCACTTTGATAGCATCACAAACTCCTCTTTTGTCCATCTTGCAGACAGCTTTAATCACTTTCTGCCCAGCCCATGCCACTCTTTTACATCTCTCATGCGCCAGGTGCTGCGATTACCAATCACCTGCAAAATGTTTGTTTTATTATTAGTAGCATAAGTAGGGCCCCCTGCTGCAGTTTTAATATTTCATGGTTCCTCCAACTCGTGTACTTTGCCCACTGGTGTCATGGCACATTCAAGCTGGAGAGACAATGAAGGACAGACTAAAATGAATGCACTTTTTTTTTTCTTTAAATTCAAGATGCAGGAAAGAAACAGCAAACTGGAAAAAGTTTCTGCAGTCAAACAGGGATGAATAGATTTCCTTATAAAAGGTGTTGTCTACATGTTATGATAAGAAATTAACAGATGTTTTTTCTCCACTATCTGGAATGAACACATAATGGGTTTGTGATTTCTAGTAGCAACAAAGTTAACTTGTCCTTCAACTAATTTTGGCCTACTTTCATAATGAGCATTTTTCCAACCTTAAAGTACTAACTGTTCATTATGTACAGATGTGAAAGAACTTCTTGGTATACCCAGAACCAGGAATAGGTGTACACAGAGGTGAGCTGCTGTGTACAGACTACAAAACCTTATTCTCGAAAAAAAGGTTGTCCATCATTCCATGTCCACATTTCAGATTGCTCTAAATCAATATATAATGTACAAATGCTTGTAAAGGCTAACTGCAAGGAAATGGATTCTGCAATGTTACTTCAATCATACTGCCTACTTTAAGGCCATATTACTATTGACTGCTGTGAACATTACAGTTACCAGGCTACTGACCTTTAAATTTATTGCTAAGTTTTTCCACGCTTTCTATTATTACCAGCAAAACTTTATTTGCATTGTATATTTTCCAAAAAACTTTCTGTATACGTAAGTCTTGTTCAATTCACGACCTGTAGAGCACAACTGGGTCTCCAGAGGCTTCTTTGGCCTACTGAGTTAGTAGAATAACCTTAATGTTCTCATCTCTGAGCTAGGAATTAAGTGACAGAATAATCACACAAATCCTAGTTCCTAGGCAAAATCATGAAAGTTATTCTACCAGCTTGGCATGCTATTAGCACAACCAGTGAAATGAAACTTAACACTGAGTTTAGGTTCTAGCACAGATACTTCTACAATAAAAGAAATGCTGTGGTCAGGCTTCAGTGGTTTAGAGGCAACCTTTTTTAAGTTCTTATAAGGCCACTGGACACTATCTGTGAGCAGGAGTAATTGCCCTCAGCTGCATTCCAGTCATGTCTTTATGTGTGACTGAGGCAGTGGGGGTGTGGAGGGCTGTAACACCAACCTGAAATACATTACCATGGTCATTATTCTTGCCACTTCCTAATGAACGCAATCAGCAGAAGTGGACCTCTGTTTGATGGGCACTTTGTTGGTGAAAGCAAAGGGTAGTTACAAGTGCTTATCGTGCAAGAGAAATGAAATACATTACGATGGACATTTCTTTAATTTTACTCACAATCTAATATCAGATGGTTGCACAGAAGGTGGCTGAAATTCTGTGAGGGGGTATAGGCAGGCTGTCTGTGAAAGACTAGGCAATTAAATGATCATTATTAAAGGGTTACTGGTAATGACATGATTTCTCAGGGAGGTAGCAAATGTGAGTTTGAGCTGTCATTTGAAATGCATTCTTGCAGTCATTATGTTTCGGTTTCCTTACAATCAAATCTCAGAGGCATACACAACAGGTGGCTATGCTTTGACAATAACCGTGAGGAGGGCAAGTCATCTGTGACAGCACAGGTCAGTTGCATCTCACTTCTGAATGATCACAGATATTGCTTGGTGTTATGTATTCATCGGAGAGAAAAGTTAAAATACTTTTCTGAAGCCATTACATCAAATATTTTCTTAATAAGGTTAGACATCTAAAGTGTACAGAATATCTTTTTTTTGGGGGGTGGGGGAAGTCAGGCTTTGTGTGAAACTAAGGGGCAGATACATGACCACTTTCAAATAACTATGGATATGATTTGGCCAGACAGTACAGAACAACAAGCTGAAGTACACTACTGGGGCCATTACACTTTGACTTCTTCATTGTCAAAAGGTAGTATACCTTGTCATAAGGGGCACATTCCACTGAGACAGTATGTGTGTGAAAAAATTTTATAAAGAGTCAAGACATAAGCCACATTCCGGCTTTCAAGTTGTTAACGTTTGTTTAACTTCACAGCCTCCATAAACCAAACATCTTCAGAGTGACTTCACAACATACTTGCACTTTTTCTTACTGGGAGAATACAGAATACATAAATTCAAAACTGTATTCAAAACTGTGCTTCATTTTTATAAATCACAAGAACTACAACAAATACATTGCCAAAAGAGTTGTGTTGCTTTAAAGGCAGTTATAGGCCATTCAGCAACAGAGCTAAGTATCTAAGAATTTCTCCACCCTCCCACCTTGTTTTTGTTGCGTTTTACATCCCCTTACGATAACGTGACTACCCACTCCCTCCTCTCTTACTGACTGTTGTCAGTACATACACAAGTATCATTTGCCCTCCTACTGTATTTCACTGAGCTGGATTGTAAAATGTCAACAAAGCCAATCTATATTGCTCCTTTAAACTTAGTAGCTCTTGTGTTGCCTGCCCTTAGTATACATATGCCTTTTGTAGCACCTCCCAGTCTCATCTTATGTGCTCGTACTAGTGAGCACTAGGTGAAAGAAGTTCCATCCCTTTGTTAAAGTTTGATACCCCCCTCTTTCATATCATCCTATCTGCTTAATGTATTTATTATTATTTATTTAATTTATTAATTTATTGGCATTTATTTACCGGGAAAGTTCAAATGGTTAATTTTAGCCATTTTCAACAGAGGCCTGAGGAGAAAAGCTCCACAAATATAAGAATAGAAAATGTTGCTCTTCTTTACATGTTTAAAGACATAAGCTACTGACAAGACAGAAAAGTCAGCCTGATTTTCCCACTTACGCCAGCCTTTTAGTACTAGGTCGCCTCAGACAGTGCACAACTGCTTTTTGCTCAGAGATAATGCATTTATACTCAGCACTAATAATTTGATCTGAGAGAGGCATAAATACCTAATTAAGCTGAAGGCTTCCCACTCACCTAAAAACTTTCCCTGTGAGCTTCAAACACCTCCTGCGTGATCCTTCTCTAATTACACCAAAATGTCTTATGCTGAGGCTGTAAAACAATCACTCCCAAAGCCTTCTAGAACTAAAAACGTTAAGTCTCAGTCCCCTCATTCTCCTCCTCATGCATACCACCCAAAAAGAGTCACTGTGATGGAAAACATTCTAACACTATTACTTTGAACCACAGCAGAAACAGAAATGTTTTAGTGGTAGGCGACTCTACTGCTAGGCACACTGACTCATCACTCACAAGACTGGACAAGCAGAGGGTTACAGGCAGCTGTCTTTCAGGCACAAGGATCTCTGAAGTCAAAAGGACCCAGCCCCACACCCTAACTCCTGACAAAAGTGATTATAACACCATATTGGTATACTTTGTAGGAGTGAATGACATGAGATGTGAAGGATACACAGAGAGATCTTTAAATGCATGTTACAAAAGTAGGCAAGACAATAGTCCTAATTGGAATCATTTCTTCACCTCACATAACGGACAAAAAAAAAAAAAAAGATATCAGACATTAATAATTGATTAAATAGCTAGTGTCATTCCAGATGTAGTACGTGTCAACACTGGTTGAGATGCTCAGCAGCTTACTTCACTAAGGATGACCTGCACACTTTCTTTCAAGGCTTTTGCATACTGGCTAATGTCTTTGCTGCTCCTGTGCCTTTTTTTCAGGCAAAGCCTACTTGATGATAAATCATCCCTGAAATCAGATCACATTAAGGTGGCTCTCCTCAATGCCAGAATTCTAAACAATAAATTCCACGATCCTAAGGCACTTCTGCATTTGGAAAACATCCATGTCTGCATAATTACTGAAACTTGACTTTAAATATAATGAAAGTACTTCCTCAGCACCAGGCTTTTACACTTTTCATGCTTCAGACCCAAAGGCAACAGTGCTGGTGTCTCCATAGTTGTCAAGGAGCATGTTAACTTCAAGCAGATCCTTAATGACTCACAAACCGAATTCACTAAACTACAGATAACTCTACATATTATCACCAAATAGCTTGTTACAGAACACATTCTCTGTCCCCATGTAAGATTCTTTAATGTTCTAAATGATTTCTTTGTTAGCAAAAACTCCCTTATTTTGGAAGACTAACTTCTTCTTTCAGCTGCTCCTGTTAGGGGTCGCCACAGTAGATCAACTGTTTCCATTTCTTCCTGTCCTCTGCATCTTGCTCTGTCACACCAACCACCTGCATGTCCTCTCTCACCACATCCATAAACCTTATCTTAGGCCTTCCTCTTTTCCTGTTACCTGGCAGCTTCATCCTTAGCATCTTTTCCCCAATATACTCTGCATCCCTCCTCAGCACATGTCCAAACCAATGTAATCTTGCCTCTCTGGCTTTGTCTACAAACCTTCCAACCTGGGCTGACCCTCTAATATACTTATTCCTAATCCTGTCCACCCTCGTCACACCCAGTGCAAATCTTAACATCTTCAACTCTGTCACGTCAAGCTCTGACTCCTGCTTTTTTGTCAATGCCACTGTCTCCAACCCATATAACATAGCTGGTCTCACTACCCTCTTGTAGACAGGTACTCGTCTGTCACAAATCACTCCTGACACTTCTCCACCCATTCCATCCTGCCTGTACTCTCTTCTTCACCTCTCTTCCACACTCACCATTACTCTGAACTGTTGATCCCAAGTATTTAAACTCATCCACCTTCGCCACCTCTACTCCCTGCATCCTCACCATTCCTCTATCCTCCCTCTCATTCACACACACACATATTCTGTCTTAGTCCTGATGACCTTCATTCCTCTTCTCTCTAGAGCATATCTCCACCTCTCCAGGGTCTCCTCAACCTGGTCCTTACTCTCACTACAGATCACAATATCATCCGCAAACATCATAGTCCATGGGGACTCCTGTCTGACCTCGTCTGTCAACCTGTCCATCACCATTGCAAATAAGAAAGGGCTCAGAGCTGATCCTTGATGTAATCCCACCCCCACCTTAAATGCATCCGTCACTCCCACCGCAGACCTCACCGCTGTCATACTACCCTTGTACATATCTTGTACCACTCTTACATATTTCTCTGACCCTCCCGACTTCCTCATACAATACCACAACTCCTCTCTAGGCACCCTGTCATATGCTTTCTCTAAATCCACAAAGACACAATGCAACTCTTTCTGACCTCCTCTGTACTTCTCCATCAACACTCTCAGAGCAAACATCGCATCTGTAGTGCTCTTTCCTGGCATGAAACCATACTGCTGATCACTAATCATCACCTCCCTACTTAACCTAGTACTCTTTCCCATAACTTCATGCTGTGGCTGATCAATTTAATCCCTCTGTAGTTACTACAACTCTGCACATTGCCCTTATTCTTAAAAATCGGTACCAAAACAATTTTTCTCCATTCCTCACACTAACTATCCTTCAATAAACTGGGACCATCTAGGCCTTCAATCACCCAAAAATTCCTAGTTTTGATGAACTAAAAATTTCCTTGAGCAGTTAGTAAATTACTAGAGGACACAACATTCTTGACCTGAACCTTACAAATATGGCTACCTCTTGAACTATTCCTCCAGTATCTCTTTCCCCAGTAAAATCTGATCATACATTTGAGACCTCCTCATTTAAAACTACCAAAAGCTCCTACAGAAAACCCTGAGAACTATTAACATGCCGACCCAAATATACTATCTAATGAAACATCAAAGTTCATTTACGACTACACTGCCTTTGTCCTTAACACAGCAAGGTTCAGAATTCTACACCCATTCAGAAAAATGCATAAAACTAGCAGTTTCTACCAGAACCAAGTATCATGGATAATTTAAAAGTATCACATTGGTGGTCATCTACACAATCAAAATCATACCAAAAAAAAAAAAAGCTTCTTTATTTATTTTGAAATCCAAGACCCTTCTTCATTAGTTAATAACAAAAGCATTACAAAAACTGAAGAACGCTATCAAGTCCAGTAAAGAAGCTCATGAGCTTCGGTTGGCCTCTGAAGCCAATGACAATTACAAAACTTTCTTTAGCAGTTAGAAAATTAAAAAAAACAATATTGTACATCACTCTGGACAGCTCACAAGGACACCCCCCATTTTGAATCCAACAGATATTACCAATATCCTTGCAAAAAATTTAGTGCAAGCCTTACCCTGAGACTTCTATTCAAAGCCCCAAAACATCCAAATCCCTTACTTTCCAATTATTCTAAAGATCATTCACTAAAAGTGCTAACAAAGACCAAAATACTTCCACCATGGGGCCCAATAATGTACCTAGTTGCTTAATTAAAAGCGTTAAACATGCCCTTGCAGACAAACTACTTAAATCTGTTGAGCCTAAGTTTAGCTACTGGTCTTGTCTCTGATGTATGGCATACTGCAGTGCTGATTCTTGCAACCAACCTGGCCAATCAGCAAAGCCATGGAACATACTATAAGTGACCTTATAAACTGTGATATCAAGAATCCTGTTAGACTTGACCCCAAATAATTTGGCTTTTTGAAGGGCATATCCTGTCTTTTAATCTCATAAACTTCTTCTAAAAAGGTTACTGAGGCTGCAAATGGTGGGCATGCAGAGCTTTACCTGGTCAAGGTCTTCAGCACTATTCCCAATGCTGTCATCCCACACAAGCTAAATGCTTTTAAAAAACTGACCCATATGTGGTGCGATTGACAGAAAACTTTCTGAAGGACAGAACCTACACAGTACAAGTTTCAGCTGCCTCATCAGAAAGTATGAAAGTAACCAGCAGTGCCTTTCAGGGCTTAGTGCAGAGACCTTCCCTTTTTTTGTATTTACTTCTCAGATCTCCAAGCACAGCCAAGACCTAAGACTAACAAAGCATGCAGATGAATGAAAACTGGGAATTGTTGTTAATTCACCTTATGTCACCCAAATCCTCTAGAATGAACTCTCCCTGGTAAACCTTTGGTGTACCAAACTTGGTCAAATTAGATGCTAAAAATTGTACCATCATTACTTTTTGTACAAAACCCCTCCCTTCATCATACTGTACAGACAACACATCACTATAAAATGAAAACGTAGTCAATGCTAGGTGCTTTATTCGACACCTCTCTCTCTTGCTTGACTATGGTGTGACAATGACTTCAGGAAATCTTTTGATTCAGCCCAGCTAATTGTCAAATAATACCATAATGGTCGAAAGAGGTAATAACTCTCTTATACTTAGCATTGGCCAGGTCAATTATCGAATATAACACCCTCAGTGTGATGTATCTCACTAAACATACTAAACAATTAGAAAGATCCCAAAGGCTTCCATCCAAAAAGATCACAGGCCTGACGTACATGAGCTACCATGAGAGGCTGGAAGCTCTATCCATGTATTCAGTGTCTTACCGTCTTTTGAGGGGAGATCTCGGTCTCACTTACTTAGAGACCCAACTGTCCCAGACTACCTATTTCTCTGAAACAAATATCTTTCCCAAACTGAAAATACTGTTAAGCCAGAACATGCTTCCCCTTCTCCTGGCCCAGTCAGTCTTAAAAGTATTCCAGACTGCAAGCTTTAAACGAAAAAGAAAAAAAGCATATTAAAGGGCTAGCACACAAAAACTACACAGTGAAAAAAAGTTATAAAAATATGTATACATACTAGATTCACCCCTTTTTTAAAAGGAAAAAATATCACATTTTTAATGCAAGTGTTATTCTCCCAGTTTGACTGCTTTTAGCTGAAATAATGAGTCTACTTCCTTTCTTGGCTTAGCAGTCTGTTAAATGATTCATTGTTGCTAATCACAGGATGATAACGAAACTTCTCAGTCCAAATTATTTTATGATGCTCACCTCTTAACACAACTAGTTTTTAAAGACTAATCGTTTCCTGGTTGAAGAAATCTCAGTCAACTGTTCCAGTTTCAGTTCCCGTGTCACTGTTTACTTCATGAATGCTTTCCACACTGGGATTAGTTAAACCAGACAGCAAAATGCAAGCTGCAAGCATTACATCAGGTATGCTTTGTCTGTAAACCTAATCAATACTGACATCTTTGCCATCACCTGAGAACTACTATGTCACAGAGGGAGGCCTTGTGCCATGTCTGAGAACTTCTGCACCACTGAAGGAGGCCTTGTGCCACCGTCTGATAACATCTGCGCCACTGAGGGAAGCATTACTCTTGACACCCTAATAGGATGTACAGAGACAGCATGAAGGTTGCATTCCTGCTGCATGGATATAGAATCACCAGA
>NC_056731.1:1343999503-1344007520 GCF_019279795.1 Protopterus annectens
AAAGGTGAGAAGGAGAGCTATAACCAGGTATGAAAAAATCAAAAGAATCATTAAGAAGACTAGGGTGAGTTTCCCTGCACCCCAAAAGCCTCTTCCTTAAATCTTTTAACACTAATCCTCCCATTATCATTATAGACCTAATCCTGGAAGTTACTTCCAAAACTAAAAACAACAGCTACTTGGGCCCTAGAGAGTATACCAGGCTGCTTTACTGTTACCACAAAGTACTGTTAATCCTTTAATCTCAGCCTTCCCACAGCTTATGCGCCTGAGCTCTGGAGAACAAAGTTTTTGTCACCAAGCATAAAGTGCTTGTTCTAACTGACCTTGAAAATTATTATTCCCATAAATGTCACTATATTATCTGCAAAAATTCACGTAACAGCTTTTACTGACTCAACAGCAAAATTGATAACTTAGAGACACTTGATACTAGTTGGTACAGTTTTGTGAAGGATAGTTCTTACTTGTTTAATTTTGTTGACTTTTTTGAGAGTGAAATGGAGCTCACCGACAGGTGTAATTCTGTTCACTACACTTATCTCAACGGTGCTAAGGCATTCTATACCATTTCTATGGAGGCACTGTTAATAAACTTATCAGTTTAAATATTATTCTCTATATCACCCAAAGGATTACGAACTGGATATCTGGTCACACATAAGTGGACAGAATTTTCAAGAGCCTTCTCATCTGATAGATTAATAACTTAGTGGTGTCCCTGAGAGCTCTGTGCCGAGTCCCCTTCTCTTTGGCATTTATTTCTCTGATGTGAAGCCAGGTGCCCACGCCTGTGGATGACTACAAATATTGTGCCATTATGGAGTAC
This sequence comes from Protopterus annectens, assembly GCF_019279795.1. Lineage (NCBI taxonomy): Eukaryota > Metazoa > Chordata > Ceratodontiformes > Protopteridae > Protopterus > Protopterus annectens. Next base: position 1,344,000,333 of record NC_056731.1, read on the forward strand.
CCCCAGACTCCTATTCACCACTTGCTAGATGCCACAGCAAGGTTAAAATATGTAGTATAAACAGAATGATGCCTAATGCTCTGGTCATGGCCCCAGATTTAACAGAAAAAACAAAGTTGTAACATGATCTCATTTGGGAAAGAAGTCCTCCTCAATGGTTGATACAGCTGTTAGAAATCTAGGTACTTTAATTTTACAATTAAATGTCCTATAATCAAGTATCAGTTTACCAAAATCTTTCTTTCACTGCCCATTTAATTATCATTGAGACCAAAAAGGTGTTTAGTCCTCCTATATTCCTCTTTTTAGGATGATCACTGAATGTAGCCATATGAGTGGTATGTATCTAACCAAACACATATCCCAGTTTCCTCATCAAGAAAATCAACAGGTGAAGTTCCATCAGCTATCCAGAGGGAATAAAATAAAGAATTTTTACTCTACCTCCTAAAGACTCCTAAGTGGACAGTGCTGTCTTGCCTTTAGGTCTATGAAATACCCTGTTTTACTAGAGCTTCTCCATGTCAAGCAATGGCAATATTAAGAATACTGGCTCCAAAACGTTCAACTTACATTGTTAACATAAACAGGACCTTTTTGAGAAACAGGTGCGATACCCAAAACATTCCCTATCTGTGTAACACACTCTTGTATATTATATGGTGATTCAGTTTACCATTCTTCAAGTTAAGCCTTAAAGATCAGCTGGCCAGTTGACATAAACATTCCCCAGGAATTAGTAGTTGTAAGGTCCTTAAGAAGGGCAGTAAACTTCCCAAGATGCATGGCAAAGCTACAAACGGTTGCTCAACCTGCCTGGTATTAACCTGTGAATGAATGTTAAGCTATGGGATGCAGCTGACCAATGTTTTTTTTTCATGCATGAACATTTTGTCCATGCATAAAAAAACATTAGGCTGTGGAATCCGAGTGCAATGTAATTTCACTGAATTTCCTCAAGGTACAGATCTATGTATTTCAAAATTATTCCAGAAGTGGTACAAAAGAGTCTAAAAAGGTTTGGTACATTTACCCAGTCAACAAGTTAAATTAAAATTACTGTTTGATAAACTGCATGACCTCCAGTGCATCACATGTGACGGTTCTGCCTCTTCTCCTTACAGCTGTACTGCTCTTACCAAGATGTGTGCTGCAGCACAGCTGTGAGATTAAACACATCAGTAGAAAAACTCAAAAGGTATTATGGAAGAGTCTGCCTATCCTAGAAATGCACTATTAACTTTCCATTATGGATGTGATTACATTTCAGTCATGCTATATTAAGAAGCATCAGCATTTTGAACATCTCCTTCTACTCACCACGAGTTGTGCCCCCCCCCCCCTTTTTAACTTTGTTTTTCATTGTGGCAGCAGTGAGGTAAAAATTTTTTTAAAAAGATTCTAGTGAGAAGCTGATGAGAGCCCATTAATCTGGAAGTATAGTCTCAATAAATTTAACTTTCTATTTAGCCGCCTGACATTTCTAGCCTAAGATAAGCTAAATTTAATCAAACTATATTTTAAGATGTTTTAAAAGATCGCTGATATATTCAAGCAAAAGTAAAAAACATCCTCTTCTATCACTGGAAAAGTTATAAATACAAGAGTCATAATGGATTAAAGCTATAGTTCTTTGTCTCTTCTGCTTTTATGACCAAAAACAGAATTTTTATTTGTGTTTTCTTGTTTTCCTAGATAATCATCCTCAAGCATTATTTTTGGTCAATGAACATGGTCCCCTTAACATTAATCAACGTTTCCACCATTAACAAAATTCCACCACTATAATAAAGTTAGATTATAGACCATAAATTCATACTAGACTAACTGCCCAAGAGGGCAATTTTAAGCCTAGACAATTATCTCCTTTGAGAATCAAACCCTGCACTTTGTATCGATAATGTGAACACCTTAACCATTATGCCAACCCCCAATCTTGTCTAGATATCTTCCGTGGAGCAAGTCTCCTATTCATAAATCTAAGGCTGCCTTTCAAGAAATTACACAAAGGTACTGTGGAAGCTGTATTATATGGTGCTGTGAGCAAAATGCACCAGCAATGCCATTGTGCTTTGAAAAGAACATCTATTCTTGCACTGATGGAGACTACAGCAGAAAGTTTAAAACAGTTCAAAACACTTCTAGACACAGAAAACCAATATTGCACATACAGGAGTAGGTCTCCAGTATTAAATCTCGGTCTGCCATGATGTCTTCCAAACTTTCTCTGGAGTTGCAACACTAACTTGTGTTGTCCATACACATACAGGCAACAATGCTACATTGTTCTACCAAAGCTGATTGCCGATTATAAATGTACGGAAGGCAAACTCATCAGGGCAACCTTCCAATCAGTTAAATCAATGAATGTAGCTACCTGTGCACCCACCCTCCCGAAACAAAAAGAACTGGTATCCCACATAACTCCCTAGTTTGCCTACTCCTAAGGGTAATTTTGTCAACTTCAAAGCCACAAAACAATAGAATTTGTACCTACTACTTTGAAATTAATAAAATAGCATTTCTGCAGTACATTACAACTTGCTGAAATCTGGAATATAGGAAAGCATTTTATACTGACATCACTTTGGAGATGAACATGCAAAAACAGCATCACAGTGTGCTTGTCATGATCAGTCTAGTATGCTCATGATCCTACCATCCAAAATGACAGCATAAGACCATTCTGATCAGGGTGACAGTCTGGCACTGGTGCCTACTCAATGTCAGTGGATGGGTGAAACAAATCTTGGCGTACCAATTAAACTGTCTAAGTCTCAGTAACATATATGAATAAGACCTAAAAAGTACTTAATGACCCCCCCCCCCAAAAAAAATTCCTTTAACAGCTCATCTGGGGTCATGCCCTCTTAGTGACAACCTATGACCTATATTTTCATTACATAAAACTAATATAAAGGCATGCTTGCTTTTAAAGCATGATCAGACGTCATATTAAAAATTTTTTTCAAAACAAAGCAGTAAAACTGCATGACATGAGATAATGCACACCCAAGGTCCGCTACACAAAGGGGAATTATTCACTTACATTTGAAACTATCAACCAATAATTAGTGCCATTAATTCAGAACCTTCAAAATTACACTTAAAGACAACTACCTCAGCTGTTACACTTACACTTTTATAAAACAGTGCCGTGTTTGAAGCAAAACACATCAGTTAAACATATGACAAGTACACCTTACGGCATAGGTCACCACCATCCACGTTGTCATTAAGATACCTGCTAAAACATTAAATAGGACTGTTTCCTTACCTAATCCTGGGGCCACATAGATAAAGTAGAGGCAGGATGAAGAGAGGGAGAAGAAAAACATGAAGGCCAGAAAGGAGCGGTTTGATACCCGCAGTAGCCTCCTCAGCCTCAGCATCTTCACTCACAATCCAGCATCTTATACAGTCAGAAATGTTCTCTCGATCCCAAAAGTAGCTTTAGTAGCAGCAGCAGCGCCGGGGCAGGAGCTACACGCACCATCTGCACACTGCGAGACCTAAAGAGCGATAGCAAAAAGCTGGCAATATCATGTTCCACATTCCCGAGAGCAGACCACCCAGAGGCAAGGCAGTGCAATCCAGCATCCGAGTCGTTGACAAGAGCGTCATTTATGGAGGCGGACAGACACTGCAGGGAACGGAAAGCAGTTCGTACACACACGTCCCCTGATCTAATGCTGTGCAGCACATCCCCAACTTCAAAAGGGCTACATCGGCCGTCTCCAGGAATCCCTAGTCCATACTACTGGGGTGGGGCTTTAAAACATTGACTCTCTAATACCAGAGTCACCACATAGATCACTCCTCCTAACTCAATATGCTTTCAACGGATCCCCTGCGCAAAGCATCTTGCAGCCGGCTTGGAATAAATCCTTAAGTCACATCTACATTATGTTTGGCTAACAATACACTGCTTCGATACAGAGCTCTAGTAATTATGGGTGGAGTGTCTGCAGTGAGCTTCCCCTACATCAACTTTCGAGGGAAGACAAACGGTGCAGCCCTCTATTACACACGTCACGCTGGGTCGCTTTCGATTGGTTATTAGTAATCAGCTGAGGGAGTGATGGGCAATACCGAGGGGTGCTTGTATGTAGGAAAGTGCAAATAGGCACATTCATAAAAGAATACGACTAAACTTCGCAATTTACTACCACGGGTATAGTCTGTGTTTTCCGAATTTTCGGACCATAGTCCTCCAAACTGTTCAGATTTTTTACTTATATTTTTAGTCTGTTCCGCATAAATTTTGTGGTTTTCTGGAAGGAAATTGAGGACTGAAGTCATGTCTCTAAATAACGACTGACATTTGAGTTTAAAATTTCATAACCTACAGAAAATTCACGGCAATCCAAAACCTATTATTCTAGCAAATTCCCATATTTTTCAGTCTTTGTCCCTCCACAGTTTTTGCCTTTGTCCAGATTTTCTTATCATATAAAAGGTTGAGAAATATGACTCTCACTCGTTTTCTACATACACATGTATACATATGTAGAATTGTAGATAGACATAACTTAACCTAAAGTAATGGAGGACAAAGGATAGAAAATAGGGAGAGATTGTAAATACTGTTCTTATAAACCTAGAAAGTTGCTAGAAAAACAAGAGTTGTGTTAGCATGCATTTTTTCAAGGGATATGAAGTCTGAAACTCAAAAGTATGTATTTATTTAGTGACTTCAATTCACAGTGAATTGACAGAAAAAAACACAAATTTTATGAGGCACAGGCCAAGATTATGAGGCAAAAATCTGGGCATTCTATGAAAATTTGGGCAGTTCATAGGTAGGTAGTAGGCTATCTGCCCGAAGGCCTCTGTCCAGCAGAGCCACTGAAGTGATCCCCAGGGTAAACTTTTGAGAGGTATGAACACACACACTTATATATATATATATATATATATATATATATATATATATATATATATATATATATATATATATATTATATATATATATATATATATATATTATATATATATATATATATATATATATATATATATTATATATATATATATATATATATATATATATATATATATATATATATATATATATATATATATACATACACACACACACACATTTGCAGATGATTGCAAGTTTGAAGCAGTCATTGAATCCCCAAAGGATTTAGTCATCCTGCTGGAAGGTTTGTCTCAAATAAATAATTGGTGCTAAAATTGTGGACTGAAACTAAATCTCAAAAATGTATTATTGTCCTTTAGGAAGCCATCTTACCCCAGGGAAGTACCACATTAACAATTGGCCCAATTGTTCAGGATTTGGGAACATATATGGAAAGTGACCTAACTTTTGACCAACATGTGTCTATTGTTGTGAGAAAATCTGCCTATATTGCACAGCTTATAAAGAAAAGGATTGTGTCTAATGTAGAGTATACTGTACTACTGTCATAAGCAGCTTCACCCTAGGTTGTTTTTACTGTAGGGTATACTGTACAACTGTTACATAAACAGCTTCACCCTAGGTTTTTACTGTACTGTATACTGTACTACTGTAATAAGCAGCTTCACCCTAGGTTGTTTTTGCTGTAGTGTATACTGTCCTACTGTTACATAAACAGCTTCTCCCTAGGTTTTTACTGTACTGTATACTGTACTACTGTCATAAACAGCTTCACCCAAGGTTGTTTTTACTGTACTCTATACTGTACTATTGTTACATAAACAGCTTCACTCTAGGCTGTTTTTACTGTACTGTATACTGCACTACTGTCATAAACAGCTTCACCCTAGGTTGTTTTTACTGTACTGTATACTGTACTACTGTCATAAACAGCTTCACCCTACATTGTTTTTTCTGCACTGTGTACTGTACTACTGTTACAGAAACAGCTTCACCCTAAGTTGTTTTTACTGTACTGTACACTGTACTACTGTCATAAACAGCTTTGCCGTTGGTTGTTTCTTTGTACTGTATACTATACTGCTGTCATATACTCCAGGTTGCTTTTAAAATACTGTATACTGTACTACTGTTACATAATCAGCTTCACAATAGTTTTTTTCTTTACTGTATACTGTACTACTGTTACATGAACAGCTTCACCCTAGGATGTTTTTACCATACTGTATACTGTACTATTCTTACATAAGCAGCTTCACCCTAGGTTGTTTTTACTGTACTGTTTACTGTACTATGGTTACATAAACAAATTTACCATAGGTTGTTTTTACTGTACTGTATACTATACTACTGTTACATAAACAGCTTCACCATAGGTTGATTTTACTGTACTGTGTACTGTACTACTCTCATAAACAGCTTCACCCTTGACTGTTTTTACTGTACTGTACACTGTAATATTGTTACATTAACAGCTTCACCCTAGGTATTTACTGTACTGTATACTGTACTACTGTCATAAGCAGCTTCACCCTAGGTTGTTTTTACTGCACTGTATACTGTAATACTGTCATAAACAGCTTCACCCTAGATTGTTTTTACTGTACTGTATACTGTACTACTGTCATAAACAGCTTCACCCTACATTGTTTTTACTGCACTGTCTACTGTTCTACTGTTACATAAACAGTTTCACCCTAGGTTGTTTTTACTGTACTGTATACTATAATGCAGTCATAAATAGCTTCACCCTACATCATTTTTACTGTCCTGTGTACTGTACTACTGTCATAAAAAGCTTCACTCTTGGTTGTTTTTACTGTAGAGTATACTGTACTACTGTCATAAGCAGCTTCACCCTAGGTTGTTTTTACTGTAGGGTATACTGTACTACTGTTACATAAAAAGCTTCACTTTAGTTTTTTTTTACTGTACTGTATACTGTAATACTGCCATAAACAGCTTCACCCTAGGTTGTTTTTACTGTACTGTACACTGTACTACTGTCATAAACAGCTTCACCCTGCATTGCTTTTACTGCACTGTGTACTTTACTACAGTTACATAAACAGCTTCACCCTAGGTTGTTTTTACAGTACTGTACACTGTACTACTGTCATAAACAGCTTCGCCCTTGGTTGTTTTTCTGTACTGTATACTACACTACTGTCATATACTTTAGTTTGCTTTTACCATACTGTGTACTGTACTACTGTTTCATAAACAACCTCATACTTGGTTGTTTTACTGTACTGTATACTGTACTACTGTTACATGAACAGCTACTGTACTAACTGTAC
>NC_056731.1:1344008020-1344031431 GCF_019279795.1 Protopterus annectens
TCAGACCTAACTTTTTCATCTGAGGTGTTCTACAGTCTCTATGTAGACAACCTGAAATTGGGTAAACTGATTACATGCGTTACAGATAATGCATGTCTGCAAAATAACTTGACTAAATTGACCATTTGGGCAGAGGAGAATAATATGCTGATAAATACTGCAAAAACTAAGCATATGAGATTTGGTAGGCATAAATTGAAATGCGAATATTTAATACAACACACAGTGATTGAAACTGTAGACTCATTTTAAGGACCTGGGTATATGGAAAGATTCAGCTATGAGTTTTTCTAATCATATCAACCAATTAATTAGTGATAGTTATAGAACTATAGGCTGTATAAAAAGATTTATAAAGTCTAGGAAAGCAAAAATAATGAAGTCATTGTTTGTTAGTTGCATTAGACCCAAACTTGAGTATGGAATAACAATATGGAAACCCTACAAGAAAACAAGCTTGAGTAAACTGGAAAGAGTACAACGGAAATATGCCAAGGGTATCCATGGATGTGAAAATGTAAGTTATTTTGAATGACTGAAATGTCTGAAATTGTACAATGTCTCTTACAGATATCTATGAGGTGTATAGGGCATTTAGAGACAACTACCTCTGGGAATGTTTGGGGTTAACAAAAAGTACTAGAGAATCATCAGACGACCTTTGTAGGAGATTCTATAGGAATGAGACGTGTACTAATTGGTTCTCTGACAGACTAGCCGATGCATGGAACAGACTACCAAATTACATTAAAGTAAGTACTAGTTTAGATATTTTTAAGAGCAGCCTGGATACTTACTATGGGAACAAGTGTTTTGGTATATTGGCAAGCTAGAAGGGCATTAATGCCCATGCTTGAAATGTTTGTATGCATGCAATTATTGTAGGTCCTCTTTCTAAAATAGACTTATGTGAAATTACACACAGATTAGGTGATAAGATTGTGTATGAGCAAATAAACGTTCTAGACAGATCAGCAAATTAAGCAGCAGATATTCAGGTAGAGTATTTTCCAATACAGTTGTACATTTATGCTCTAGAACTGTAATGCAGAAAGTTACCATAACAGTAACACGGCAAAGACTTAAGGGAAGAGTGCATCTTCCTTTCAGTCAATATAAAGTGTTAAATTCATTAATCGGCACTTTAACTCACATAGTGGCTGTACATAGGTTCCATTTTTTTTAATAAACCTTTGAAAAGAATGTGAATTTTAGCGCATTAGGTATTTATGCAGATTCATTACAAAGATGCTAACAGAGTCAGTTAAGCCAGTAGTGCAGGGAGTTGATGCTCAGCCCTATATTCAAGATTCTGGTTGGAATATCAGTTTAAAGAAATATCATTTCTTCAGGTTGTCGCTACAAGTTTAATTGTGTTTATCACAAAGTATTGTAAAGTGAATTTTTCCAGAACTTGTGATTTAGTAACAGTCTATAGGTCACAAAAATGTTTTTTGACATCATTTAACCTTGATATTGCAATTCATAGTAATAACTTTTTTTCAGTTATACAGTTATATTTTTTTTATTATACTGGAAAATTTTGTAGGTTAACTTATCTATTTTTTTCCTAACTTCAACCAACATCATCCTTTATTAACAGTACTATAGACTTTTTATGCAGCATATGTAAATGCAGGCATATATATGTATTTATTCTTTTAAAAGTGAAATGTAGCATTTTCTAGTTGCTGTACCAGGGAGCAAACAACTAATGCCTCTGCATGTGATACAATTCTACATACAGTCCAAAAGCTCTGTAAAAGATTAACTGGTTACACCTCTGGCACTATGCTACTGTAGCCAAGGAAACCATTACTTAAATAAACCAGTCTTGTCTGTTGTCCAAGAGGATGCCAAACTAGCTATATATTTTATAGGGTCATAGGTTCATAGATTAGTACTAAGCTAACTGCCCTTGCGAGGCATTTTAAGCCTAGCCAAATTACCCCTTATGAGACTCCAACCTTGCACCTTGTGTTTGTAAGGCAAACACCTTAACCATTAGGCCACTTTCCCAACCCATAATAATGAATGTTAAGTCTTGATTAGATTTCCATCTGTTAATGATTTTTGTAAAATCAACAAAAGTAGATGCAGGAGAAATTGCTCATACTGATCCCATTTTCCTCCTTAATACCCAACAGGAAAAACATTGTGAGAACTTTCCTCCGGTCCTAAATCTGAAATTTAAGATTGCAACTGTATTTTGAATAGATCTGGTTGTAGACTCTTCCAAAAATATGCAATTGCTTCCTGTTTAACCTTTACTTACACTTGCAGTCTGCAGAAACATCAAGGTACATATGCTATAACCTACTAGGGTATAAAAGTGAGATATTTCCACCCAAGAATTAACAGCACATGTACAAGTTAGATACACTGGCCTCGACTGTGGTGGCCGTGACTTGTTTATACAGCCAGTAATCTCTTCCAGACCTTTTTTAGAATTTCTATGCCTCATCCCTTGAGCAATATTAACTGTAAATTCTACTAACTAGCCTTTTAAATTGTCAGCTGTTTTGCCATATGTCTCAAAGGAACAGAGTTTAATGTGGCCTAGGTATTTTTTAAACTCTTCATACGTTTTTGCAAGTCTTCTGTAAATCAGATAGTCTGCATGTTAAATTTGTTTTTGGCATCAGTGTCATTTGATAAGGTGGGAGTTTTCCTGCACTTGATCCTGTGTTTAATTTGTTGGTGTCCAAATAACCAGTTTACTAAATAGAACTGCATTAGGAGTGTGTGATAACTTGGAGATGATTGGAGCCCACAGCCAGAGCCCCCATTGCCCAAATCAAGGTGTCTACCACAGCAGAGAATGTCTGATTCCTGTTTTTTTTTTATTATTTATAAATGCCTTTATTAAATTCACATAATAAAAACAACTAACATACGCACGCTTACAGAAGAGAAAAACATTGCACACCTTTTTCATGAATTTCATGCATTATACATGTGTGTTCTGAAAATTATTCACTTCAACATTACATAAATTCCTTATATCCTGTCATATTTTCAATTTCAGTCATCCTTTGCATTATTCTGCATGTATTGTTCCTACAGTTCATTTATTTCTGTATAATTTTCTCCTTCCTTTTCTAAAGATCTTCCCATCCAGTTATTTTATCTCCATTGCAATGTGTTGTATGTCAGTCACGGTTAGTTTAGATTTTGGTTTTGTGGTAGTTTTTTTTTTTTTTTGCCATGCAGTAGTTGTAAACTTGACAAGGTCTTACTATGTTTAAGCAGTTCAGATCCTGTATCCCAATTCATTTACTCCTCTTAGCATTTCTGACAAAATTCTCTGCAGGGAAATTTTAAAATCTCTCTTACCTATCCTTTCTAGCCTTTTGTGATTCCTATAGTTACAATATTTGTATGCCCTACTAATTATCCCTTTTTTGATGGCAACTTCTGTTCTAAATTCAACTAAAAACTGTACCAGTGATGATCTTTCACTTAGGATCCCCCTATTTCCTTTCTCTTTGTATACTCTGATATCAATCCTTGATAGAGAAGGTAGTCTCTTTCTTGCAAGCCAAATGTACTCTTGACGTCTTCCCATTCTGTTACCTTTACCCCTCTGATTATTGGCTCCCAATACCTTTGTTCCTTTGCCAGTTTTCTGCAGTAAATATAGGCCTCCTCTTGCCTATTCTTTGTACCCCTAACTGCAGTTATTTCTATCAGCAGACTCTATTCTGTATTCACATGTTGGCTTAGTTAGAATACTTTCTTTTACTTTATGAATATACTAATCTGTACAGCTATTGTTGTTCTCCTTGAAGATCTGCAACCAAAATCCCAGTTTCCTCCACATTTCTTGAACCCCGATGTTCATCGTGGTTACCCTGCTGCAGTCATCACACTTGGGTTATCCTGTCAGGCGTCCCGCAGTCGGCCGGAATTCCAAAGTCTTGGTCCGGCGTCGGTTGCTGTCGCTTCTTCCCTGACGTCAGTGCGCCAGGGGTATATATAATGCATCCAACACCATTTTCTTAAGTCTTTCTTGCCGCGCAGTGCCCGAAGCAGAAGCAGTTTGCAAGTGCCGGTCGGCCGACTCCTGAGATTTTCGAAGTCGAATTTCAGATCCAAAGTCTTCAATAAAGCTGAGTACCCCGTTGAGGAAACTTTTCTTGCCTCAGACCGATGTCAGAAAAAATTAATAATTGTATTTCTTGTGGGAAGCAAATACCTCATAAGGATTTTCACTCTTACTGCATACCTTGCCTAGGCCACGACGTCACTGGTTGTCATTTTTGTGCTAGGTTCAATAAGCGTACTATAAAAAGATGCTTTGATTTCGCATGACACTACTTCGGTAGAAAATTTAACTACACTATGCCGTCAGAGCAACCGACTACCGGCGTGCACAAAAAACGCAAGGATAAGGACAGGCAGCCTAGGCCCAAGCCAGACTCCAAGGCCTCCGCTGGACCGGTCTCCGGTCTTCAGTGAGGCTCCAACGCAGCCCCTGACTACCACAGATTTGGAACCAGAGACCGCTTCGGAGCCCTTGGCGGAGAGCACTAGGCTGACGCAGCCATTTTGTTCAGCCCCTACCGACGACTCTGCAGAAAGAGATGTCAGTGCTGCAGAAACACCTTCGGTTTCTGAAGGCGTCTTCAGACAGACTACGCTCACCATAAGAACGTATCCTAAGCTTAAGACTCCTATTAAACCTAAAAAGACTGCACTTCAGTCTCCAGTTCAAGGCCCCATGCCTAAGCAACAGATGCTTAAAATGGCTGAAGATTTGATCTCTTTAATCAGAGGTTCCCAACCCCCACCCGACAAAAGGCCTAGGCAAGAGGAAGATTATGCCTCCTCTGATCAAGTGTCTATTTCCTCAGGTTCCTCGGAGGACCAGGATTACTCCTTCTCCCCTTATGAAGATTCTGATGCTGAGGACTCTATTCCCTCAGCTTCTCCTCCTGAAGACTACTCCTTTGTGGAAACTTTACACACTATGAGGGAACATTTTCACTGGGAAGGTCAGGACTACTGTGACTCAAAGAAAAGGCTCAGAGAGTTTCTTTTACTCCCCCAGCACAGACCACTTGCCATCCCCCAGTTTTAGACATTGTGGATGAGGTTTACTTAGAATCTAGTTTGAACCCAGATTCTCTGCCTCCTGCTCCAGCCAAACCAGACAGATATTATAGAGTGCCTGATTCCCACAAATTCCTTTATAAAAGTCTCTGGATCAGCAACAGGGCTACCTCCCAGGGTCCCAAAGGGGCTAAGGCTTCTTTGGCAAAAAATCCTGTACCCTCTGAGAGGGACTCCAGAGCACTAGACAGGTGGGGGAAAAAGGTTTACACCTCAGCCACTCTAGCTATGAGAGCACTAAATTGCCAATTTCACATGCTAAAATCTCAGCAATTTCTCATGTCTCAGCTAAAACAAAAAATGAGCACACGCTCAACAGTCTGAATTGAAAGAAATGCAGGATCTGTTGCATGCAGCTGAACAGGTGGGCAAACATACTTTACAATGTGGTTTTGATTCTTTGGAGGCTTCCTGCAGAGCAGCTGTTACTGGGTCTGTTATACGTAGACATGCTTGGTTAAAGGAACAAACTCTGCCTGATCATGTTAAAGCAAAGCTTCTAGATGCTCCGTTTACAGCAGGATGCTCTATTTGGAGTTAAGGCAGAAGAAGTTTTAAAGAAAATGGAGGATAAGGCAAAATCTATGCAGACAGTCAAAGATTTTATACAGGTACAGCCCCCTCGCTTCAGCAGAAATTGGCCAACTAAAAATTGGTCTTTTCCAGCTACTGGCAGACCACAGAGGGGAAAATACAGACGTCCAAGAGGCAGAGGACAACCACAAGCCCAATACAAACCTCGACAATGGGGCACTGCAACACAGAAGAGAGGAGAACACAGGCCCCAATCTACCAGAAGGCAAACTCAATGACTTGCACCTCATCTGGCCAAGCAACACACTCTTGGCAGCTCCCTTGGGAGGAAAACTTGCACTTTTTTCAGACAACTGGCACATTGTCACAAAGGACAAATGGGTCCTAGACATAATTTCACGGGGATACAGATTCCATTTCCACACCTTGCCAATGAAAAGAGGAATGCCAAACCTGCCACAAAATAAATGGGCAGAGGCACAAAAACAAATTACAGCTCTCATGGATATGAGAGCCATTCAACTGGTACCTACACGAGAGCAAGGCCAAGGATTTTACTCAAAACTCTTTCTAGTCCCCAGAAATGACGATGCCTGGAGACCAATTCTGGACCTTTCAATTCTAAACACCTTCTTACAAGTGCCCAAATTCAAGATGCTAACACTACAGCAGCTTCTTCCCATGTTGGGCAAGAAAGCATGGCTAGTAATGTTGGACCTCAAACAGGCATACCTGCATGTCGTTATCCGACAAAGTTGCAGAAGATACCTCCGTTTCATTGCAGGTTCAACCCATTACCAATTCTCTGCACTGCCCTTTGGCTTATCTACTGCGCCCAGGGTCTTCACAAAATGCCTGGCACCAGTAATTGCATACTGCAGACAAAGAGGAATTCAGATATACCCATACCTGGACGACTGCCTCATTCAAGCAGAAAGCAAGGACATCCTCTTACAACATCTGGCTTTTGTAAAACATCGCCTAAGTTGCCTAACAGTACACAGTAAAATCCGAAAAAGAAATCGAGCTTATCTGACTCCAGACAAACAACTACAACTGACTCAATATTTCAAAACAATGGCAACAAAGACCCTACTCCCTGCAAGAAAAATTCTGCAGGCCTTGGGCTTCATGGCATCTTGCATACTACTAATACCATTTCCAAAGCTGCATATGAGGAAATTACAGTGGTACCTCAAAAGTGTATGGTCTCAACACAGCCACAGCTTGGACACAATGATCTCTCATTCCTTGCCTACAACAGGAGTTTCTATGGTGGTCACAGGCATGTCACCTCAACAAGGGTCAGCCTTTCACCTTGCCCCCAGCCAGGCAAACTATGACAACAGATGCACTGACTAGCCTGGGGCACACATGGCAGGACAGTGCGTTCAAGGCGTATGGACTGCAGATCAAAGAAATGTGCACATCAATCAAAAAGAGATGCTAGCTGTACAGAATGCTCTGACAGCCTTCAAGAACCTATTGCATCCAGGACAACTTACAGTAAGGACGGACAACACCGCAGTAATGGGGTACATAAACAAGGAGGTACACACTCCTACCCCCTATGCAGGCAAGCAATGACCTTGTGGAACACAACACTGGTTTACCAAGTTCAGTTACAAGCTCAATTCCTGCCAGGAAAAAAGAACACATTGGCAGATGACCTCAGCAGAAGCATCATGGATCCCCACGAGTGGAAGCTGAATCCACAAGTATTTGCAATGATGACTCAAAAATGGGGCCTTCCAGACATAGACCTGTTTGCCAGCCCTAAAAAATATCAGCTAACAAAATTTTGTACAAGGACACTTCACCATCAAGCTTGGAAAGTGGACGCACTCTCATTCAGTTGGTAAAACCTTACAGTATATGCCTTTCCTCCATTGCCTCTCCTCACAAAGGTGCTTCTGAAAATCAGAAAGGAGGGACCACGACTGATACTCATAGCCCCAGACTGGCCACACCAGCACTGGTACCCACTATTAAGGAATATGGCCCAAGGCTCACCTTGGATTTTGCCACAAATTGCTCATTTGCTCACATAGCAAAACAATCAGATTCTACACAGCCAACTCAAAACCTTAAATCTGGCTGCATGGCAAATAAACTAAGCATCCAGCCAGCTCCTCTTTCACAAGCAGTTATGGATGTTCTTCTGGAAGCTAGGAGGCCCAGCACCAGGAAGGCCTACTCGGACAAATGGAAAAGATTTTGCGCCTGGAACCAAGCTAAAGGCCAAAACACACTTCAGCCTCACATGCCTCAGATTCTGTATAACGGAGATGTTGCACAAAGGACTTTCTTTTTCTTCCATTAAAATCCATGCATCAGCTATTTCAGCCCACTACAACACGGATCCTCCCTTATTTTCACATCCACTTCTAAGGCTGTTCCTCAGACGCGCAAGAAACATTAGACCCCCGGAGAGCACCTACACCAACATGGGACCTCAATTTTGTTCTGTAAAAACTTACGCTACCTCCCTTTGAACCAGCTTTCTGCAGATCTGCAGTTTCTATCATGGAAGACTGCCCTGCTGCTAGCAATAACTTCAGCTAGAAGAGTCTCAGAGCTGCAGGCACTAATGGCAGTGGAACCTTTCCTCATTTTCCATCAAGACAGAGTTTTCTCTATGTACTAATCCTTCCTTCATGCCTAAGGTGGTTTCCAGTTTGGCTTTAAATCAAACCATCCACTTGCCCACCTTTTTCCCAAATCCACAGAACAAAGGAGAAATACTCCTGCATTCCTTGGACATTCACAGGCAACTTCATTACTACTTGGATAAAACTAAGGTTTTCTGAAAATCTGACCAGCTCTTTGTATCCTATGCTACAGCTTCACAAGGGAAGGCCATATCAAAACAAACCATTTCCAAATGGATAGGACATTGCATTCGTTTTTGCTATACCCATCAGGGAAAACCAGTTCCTGCTACCATTAGGCCCCACTCTACCAGGGCAACAGCTACATCTACAGCCTTCCTCAGGGGGGTTCCAACCAAGGAGATTTTGGAAACTGCAACTTGGAGTTCAGTACACACCTTTACCAAACACTACCACTTTCCACTTTTCTCTAAGACTAGAGCTGGCTTCACCACTGCAGTTCTGCAGGGCCTTCTAGCCTCCTCTAACCCTCTATGAATCCTCCACCCATCCTTAGCTTTGGGATTCTATCCGTGTGACGACTGCAGCAGGGTAACACGATGAACATAGTCCAGTTTTGTACCTACCATAAATGTAGATGTTCGAGTGTACACCCTGCTGCAGTCCAGGTTACCCCCCCCATCCCCTCTGATCTAACTGGCTAAATCTCTACAAAACCTTCCTGATGTATTTGCTTATAGCTAGAGGGATTTTGTGTTTGTGCTAAAACTTCATAAATTGGTACTAATTACTGACCACCTTTTTGGGGGCACCTGATATCTGGGGCAAGAAAAACTGAAGAAAATGGCGTTGGATGCATTATATATATCCCTGGCGCACTGACGTCAGGGAAGAAGCGACAGCAACCGACGCCGACCAAGACTTTGAATTCGCCGACCGCGGGACCGCCTGACGACAGGATAACCCAAGTGTGATGACTGCAGCAGGGTGTACACTCAACATCTACATTTATGGTAGGTACAAAACTGTACTTTTCATCATCCCTTTTCACATTGAATTATAGCATCTGATGTAATTTTCATTTGTTCTTCACCAAGTGGTCTCTGATTTGGCTTAACCAAGCATTTCTTCCAGAGTGTTGGGATCTGGCTCTCCTACCCATTATGCCCCTAATTCCTGTATTATTTCAGAACTAATTTGCCACTCTTGTGGTGGTTCACAAGCATCATGCTCTCTCAAGCTTGTTTATTATCACATGTATTTTCATGAGTAAAAGTAGAACTTACAGTTTTCTTCATTTATTTTCACTATTTTACATCTCTATCCTCCCTTTACCTTTCTCCCATTGCTATCCGCTTTTTCTCTCATATTTTTAGTTGTCATTTCTCAGGGTAGCTGTTTTACCATTGTTGGTAATTCCCTAGTTTTATAATCTTCCTGTGCTAAATAAAAAATAGAGACTGAGGTTCTTCCATTCCATACTTTCCTCTGCGCTTTTCTTCTTCTTTCAATATCGCTGAAAAGCCAACCTGTTTTAAGTACCAATAATTAAGACAGGCAGAGGACCAGCATGGCATAAAACAAAACATTTATTTAAAACAAAATGCAAGTATGCTTTTATGAAGTGCTACTATGCTTCATCAGACATAAAATTACTCACAACTCTCCTTTTAAAATACACATCCAATCGCATTCAAGGCCAATTACTGTTGATAATTTTCATTAAAGGAAACAGTGTTTTAAGGCCATTTCACAATCTTACAAGCTCTGTTTATTAACAAAAACTCTGAACATGAAATTCACAATCATTAAAAAACATTGTGTTTTATGAAACACTTCCTACAATTATAAAAATTCAGCACATCAGAAACCATAATTGCTAAAATATTTACCAGCATGCATCTCAATTTGTTATGGATGTTAAAGAACAACTATTAAGTACACATTTCGGGGCTTCTCTAGTTGAACATACTTCATTAAGCTGTATATAATAACATGCATCTAATATTCACCACAATCATAAAATATACAAACAACTTGGATTACACTTCCTAGTTCCTCTTCTACATAAATATTTCAAGTCTTGCAATAAGACATTTATAACAAATAAATGGCTTCACAGCTCTTTCTAAAGCAGACATTACTATATGTATTAAGATTTCCAATTCATGCAGATCACAAACATGAAAGGACCCTGGATTACTGTAAACATTGTGATCACACTATAGATTGAATCACTTCTAATGTACTTTAAAACAAAACATAAGCTATAATACCTGAAAATATCGTGTAAGTCGCCAAAATTCCATTATCCTTAACTTCCCCTGGACACTAAGTCTCGCTAGAATACACTCTTGATAGATTATTGTTTGTTGTCATGGCAACAATAGGGCTAAATAACATTATACAGCCTCACCTCATTATATAGTCTAAACTGTTAATAAAAATTCACATCCCATAATAATATGCCCATTATAAAAACGAGTGCACAGATCACAACTTTAAGGCTGTACTGCTATAAGAACAAAACACTCAGGTGTGTCCAGAACTAAAATTGTCACAACATGGAGTCACCCTATAAATAGTAATCCCTTAACATAGAGATTGCTTATATATGAAACATAACACAAATAAATAAAACCTCAAATGCAATACTGCAGAAACGCCAAGGCTCCAACACTATGACTATACCGACATGCATGAAAGTTGAAATAAATTAGTTTACATTATACAGGCTTGGCTCATTTTGCAGTCTAAGCTGTTAATAAAAATTCATGTCCCGTAATGATACAGGCTCATTGTATAAACTAGTACACAAATCACATAGCTTTGAAAGCTGTAGTGCTATAAAACAGTGCAGTGCACAAGTCTTTAGAAGACCTGTGAATCCATTTATTCATTATAAATGTCTTATTGCAATTGACTTTTGAAATTTTTATGTAGAAGAGGAATTGGGAAGTGTAATAGAACAATAAGTTTTGTATATTTTATTATCTGGTGAATATTATGTATGCATTATATAGAGCTTAATGAAGTATGTTCAACTAGTGAAGCCTCAAAATGTTTAATAGTTGTTTTCCATAACATGGTACATATTTTAGCAAATTACGTTTTGATGTGCTAATTTTATAATTGTAGAAAGTGTTTTATACACAATGTTTTTCAATGATTGTTTATTTAATGTTCAGAGTTTTTTGTTAATAAACAGAGCTTGTAAGATTGTGAAATAATGGTCTTAACACACTGTTTCCTTTAATGAGATTAACAGAATTGGCATGTGATCAGATGGATTATTTTAAAAGGAGAGTTGTTTGATAGTAACTGTTATGTCTGACATAAGTTAGCAAACAACTTTAAAGTGCTTACACATCCAATTTTATTTGTTTTAAGTAAATGTTTTTATGCTGCGCTTGTCTTCTGCCTGTCTGAATTCATGGCTACATTTGCTTGGAGTTGGGATTGGACTTCATCTTGTGCAGTGGTTTTGCTTCTGTTGTTAGTTTTTAAGAAGTGCACATCCTGTGGGCATAAGATTCCCAACTCTGATGCCCACAGAAAGTGTGGCTATTGCTTAGAAACAGGCCATTTAGATACTCCTTGTCAAATCTGCACGGGGTTCAACTCCAGGGCTCTAAGTGATAGAGGAAATAAACTTGTATTAAAAGGTTTGCTTCCAGCTTCAGCTACTTCAGCTTCAGTTTCAGGGCTCAACCCCCCACCAAGAAATTAAAAAACAGCTTCAGAGCCTTGGGAGCACAGAGAACACTCCCTTGCACAGTCTCTCAAACCTGCTCATGTAGCGGAGCCACCATCAAAAATTCTTAAGCATTTGGATCTGACCTCCTGGGATCCAGCGCTCGTTATATCAGTCTCCTCGATCTAGAAGCCTTGCTTCTCTCTACAGCCAGTCTCCCCTAGGCTCTGGTCTCCTATATTGCAGGTCTTCTTCTATTAGATGCTACTGATGTCTGTCCAAGGCAGATGTGGATAGGATGACAAAATTCTTCAGAGCTGAGATCCAGATGGAGGTGATACCATCACTGTCTTCCACTGGATCCGTGACATACCTCTCAACCTGGAAACATCAAAAATCTGGACAAGGCCCATGAAAAATAGGTACAAATATGTACACTGATTAACATACATAATTATGTAACCCCACTCACTCCAATGGAATTGTAGGATACCAACCTTCAAATGCAAACTGAAGAACAGGCTACCAAAATATGGCACCAGAGTCCCCTTGCAGCCATTCCAATGTCCCATTACTTGGCTATTTCACTTCATTTATCATAAACACTAATGCGCATACTGCTTTACTTCTACAATGATTACTTGGATTTTATTTTACATTTTATAGCAATACACAAACACTACTAGACATCTGCTAAACAAAGCAATACTGTCTTACAGTGAAAATAGACTTAGCAGCATTAAAACTTCTCTGCCCTTGAAACTCACATTCATTGAAACAGCATTGAAACCCATACCACATCCAAAGAAAATGAATCTGGCCAATGGTGGATTAAGATTACCTTTGGGCTGTTTTCAAATCATAGGCCCTATGCACACAAAACAAGAAACATACATGTATACTTTGATACACCTTCCTGACTTTATTCAATTATATCACTCACACACACACACACACACACACACACACACACACACACACACACACACACACACGTTTCAAGGTCTAGATAAACAGTCTGGACAGTTTGGCTCTCATGTTTGCAATCTCACCAGACCAGTCACTGTGGAAGCACAACTAATTTAGTATGCTGAGGATTCCACAATTGTTCTTTCTGAACATTCAGTGGTGATACCACCCTTATCAAATCCATGAAAACCTAAAATAATTGGGAGCGGGACAAAGACCAAAAATAAGGACAGATTTTAATTATTAATTTTATAAATGTAGAATGTTGGTAGAATAACATGATTTGTCTAACACGCTTTTCTGAAGGATGTGAACTCTGACACTCAAATGTATGTCATTATTTAGTGACTTTATTTTTAGTGATTTGCCAGAAAACCTCAAACCTGAACAGTTGAGAGATATGAATAGTCATATTTTTGCTATAATGAAATCCAGTTTTATTTCAAATGGCCTGCACTGACATCCTGCCACATTGTCCTCTTTGTGGACATCTGCATTATTTTTTAGGTCTTATTAAAGTCTTGTAAAATCACATAGCAGACTTTCAAGAAGATATTCTCTTTCTCAGGCAAAGTCTAGAAACTGGAACTTGGTTGGCTGTCATGTTTAATGCCAGAGTCAGAAAGCAAACTGTCTTCTGCTGCTCTTTGTTAATTATATTGAAATTGTGTATTGAAATGTGCGAGAGAATCACAGATTTTCAGATCTGAAAGTATGACTTAACTGATATTACTGCTTATTGTGTGTTTGCAGTTCCATCTAAAGTACTCCAAACTAAAATCACAAGCTGATGACATAAACCAGGTACTTTTGTAAAACTGCCACCTTCCATAAACAGATTACAGTTTTTCTAAGTAATAAATGGTTCCTAATAAATTATAGTTTAGTATCCTGGATTTCTAGGATGAAACCACTCTTGAGTTTATTTAATCTAAAATGCTAAAACTGTGTAACTGCCTTTGATGTGAATCTCTATTACACTAAAGCAAAACAACACTATTTCCAAGTACAACACAGAAATATATCTAGAAAGCCAAAAAGTTATATTTTACTAAAGCCATTTCACCTTTGCATTGGTTTATGATTAAGCCAAAGTTATGCAGCTTATATTAGTAGTCCAACTACTGCAATTTGTTTGCATCATGACCAAAACAAATGGAAAGTGTAATCAAAAATAAACATTTGCATGCCATCTTATGCTTGTGCTTCACTAATGATTTAGTAATGTGTTCAGATATGGTCAACAAAGCTGTCCTCAAAAGATTTTGCTGGAAAAAAGGGTTGGAATTTCAAATGGAAGAACACATGTAACTGCTTGCCAGGTTGATTACTTCATTAATTAACTAGACTACTGACTCCAAGATGGTAGTTGTCTAGAAAATTTAACTTTATGCAGTAGGTTAAACAGAAGGACACTAAATAATACAACATCACAAACACTAAATACTGAATTAATGGAAGCTTTAATTGTCTCTATTGCCTAGCTATGCTTAATGGATGTAGTAAAGAACATTTCAGTTCACTAACTTAATTAGTCAGGATACACATGTTAAGTGTTTAGGCTTGGTGATGTTTTACCCTACAGGCGGATCATATCTTTGACACTGCATTGCACCACAGTGTGCTATTTGATACGTTATGATGTTTGGAGTAAGGGAGTTCCTGTAGATTTCATGCTTGTGGCAGCAGCCTCCAAGAATGAGCTGGCTGAACAAAGCTCCTCTACCCATACTCCTAATAGAGCATTTAGGGTGATGGACAGATTTGGAACGCGTGCTTATGCCTCAGTGACTTTTGCCTTGCAGTTGCCCAATTATTTGGCACATTTTGCCAGATTACAGAGAGATTTTAATTAACTCCCTCCAGTACAGCTCTTCTGAGTGAGTACTGTTAACTCCTAGTGGGTGTGGCTTAAGCCTTTAAAAAAATGAAGTTCTCACCTTACAGTTCAAACAATATTCGTATCTCTGCAATCATAAGTGTTACTAGAAAACTGTAAATGGCAAACTAATCAAGATAAATTTATCTTTACTTTAGTGGCATTCATTCAGGTAGATGCTTTAAACTGGATTGTGTAATCCAAAGTAAAGGCAGTGAATATTAATTCTGTAATTTTGTGTAAACAGATGATATCTCAGTAACCATTCTGGCAAGACACATACTGCCAGCAGGATTTTCTTCATACAGCTGTGGGTTTTCATATGAGGATACACAGTTCTGTCTGTGTTACCTGAATGTTGAGATATTTAGAGAAATATGAAAATTATTACTGTTCAAATAGTATGCAACTAATGTTCAATATCTTTTAGCTGCATTACACAGAGGTAAAATTTTAATACAGTTGTGTTTGCCATCATGTATGCTTTAAGATGAAATCTTCTGATACATTGTATTTAGCATGGTTTTGGAATTATTAATGCAAATATGAACAAGCAATATTTGGCACCTAGAGGTGTCAGTAGAAGTATCTGCAGAAACACCTGGTGGCGCATTCATCTGTAATGAGTTAAGGAGCACATCAAGTGTAGTCTCTGGTCCATGTCAGCTGAGGAACAGAAACAGTTTTATTTACAGCTAGCCATCCTTCATTCGATCTCTAATGCATCCATGAGGTTAATCTCAATGCAACAGAAGATGTTATGTAGTCTCCTCTCACCTTCATTCTTTACATATGGGAGCTGATCCTCGGCCCGACTCTTCCTGTTTACAAGCTGGAAGACTTCTGGTTGGCTCGTGGCTAGGTAGGTATCCTATGGTGCAGCAGTACAATCCCCAGATCTCATTTGCCGCGTCGAGTTCGGTTGTGCTTCTCTTTGCCTTTGGCTAAGTGATTGCATTTATTTCCACTTTTACTAAATTTTATTGGCTGTTTAGTTTAAAATAGTTTAATATAGTTATTAGAGTTGTTAGTTTTCACTTGTGCCGTTTGGTGCAAATTTTGCCTTTGGCCTTTTCTTACTTCATTGGTATCCCGTGTACTGTTTTTCTAGATTGGATTAGCGCAAGTACCTTGCACTATTATTCTGTGTGTTGATAGAGTTTTGGTGGTTTTCCGCTTGTTATTTAGCCTAATTAATTAGCTTGTTAGCATTGTTGGAGTGCTAATATTTTTAACAGAACTACATTCTGTGTGTGCTTGACATAAGCCTGAATTTGTGAATTCTCGCTCATTACTGTTCCTGTTGAGTGTGTGATAATTTCTTACTTCTCTAACTTTAGGGTCTGTTTCAGTTAGAAGACCCTATCTCCTCCTTTCCCGGGCTAGGCCCATTTAACTTAGAGGACCTAGTCCTCGTGGTGTCTTTTCCTTCCTGCAGGGCTTGGCCCATTTAAATTAGAGGACCTAGTCCTTTTCCTTCCCTTTCTCCGTGCATGTGTCCTGTAGTAGAATGTCTAAAGAGAGTAAGGATCATAAGCCATCCGGCTTTAAGAAATGTATTAACTGCTCTCACAAAATGTCTATAGCGGATGGTCACGGTAACTGCTTTTACTGTTTAGAGGCCATCCATTTACAGGAGACCTGTTTATTTTGTCATGCATTTAGTGCTAGGGTTTTGCAGGAAAGGAAGAACAAGCTCATCCTAAAAGGTCTTCTTAAACCTTTCTTCGAGGAAGATTTGTCTAGTTCCTCATCATCCTCTAAATCTACCAAGGGAAAGTCAAAATCTTCTAAGAGGCCCTCCTCGGCACCGGCTGGTGTCTCGAGCCACCTCTTAAAATTTCAAAATTATCTCATCGGCTCCACAGACCACAGAGCCGACTGACAGCAGTATTGTTGATGCAGGGATGGTTCCAAGTATTTCGGAGCCGACCGCTGAGACTATTGAGACTGCTTCTCGGAGCTGGTCTATGGACCCTCTACCGGCCTCCTGTACCTCAGAGATCTCGATCTCCTATGTCATCCAGGTCTTCCAGGAGTTTATCAGAAGAAGATGTGGAGAGGGTAGTGCTGAGAATCTTGAAGTCGACTACTCTGCCTAAATTGTTGAGCCAGTCCGAGCCAGTTAGCCATGTGTGTCTTCTTCCTCCGAGCCATGCCATGCTGTGCTGGTCTTTCAGAGCCGGAGTGCTTGGTACCACCGGTGGAACCTTTGGCTCCAGCTCCCCTTGTGGCTGTTTTGGAGCAGAGTTCTGCTCTGACACTTTTGGTGCTGTCCGTGGTGTCCAGGGGCCAAGCTCCAGTTGGCCCCGACAGGGATGCTTGGAACTGAACTTCTGGTTCGAGTCTTCCTCTCGGCGATGGCTAGGGTGAGTTTGGAACCTGCATCTATCTCTGTGCCGATGGCTCTGACGCCGACTGCATCCTCGGTCTCCTTGGAGCTGGAGAGGTCGGCATTCGATGATGAGTGTGCTGTCCCGATTGTCAGCTCCTACCAGAGGTACCGCTACTCTTCCCCCTCTAGCACCTACTTCTGTCTCTGCTCCTACTCTGTCCAGCGCTAGCAGAGACTCCCAGCCTCAAGAGCCACTGGCTGGTTGCCCCCACTCTTCCAAGACCTTCCCGGAATGTCCTTCTGAGGAGCCTCCAAGGAAGAGGACTTGTAAGAGGAAGCATGTTGACTCCCAGGATGAGCCTTTGACATCTAACACAGACCTCGAGGAGTCGGAAGGGTCTCCCAAGTTGTCCTCTTATGATGTCTCCTTTGTAGACATTCTGAGATCGATTCTTAAATGTGTGGCTGGCCCACTGTCACCCCTTCTGATGAGTCGTCTGTGTACCTGAAGGCTTTCAGGTCTTAACCTTCTGCTCTTGGGTGTCTCCACCCTTCGAACTGATGGATTTAGTTAGTTGAAAGGTATGGGATACTCTTGATGCTGTGGAGCCAGTCCACAAGAGATGAACAAGTTCCTTTCTTCCCCTCCAGGAAAAGACTTATCTAAAGGTGTGCCAGTAGATGCCATGGTGGTGGCGGCAGCCACTAAGAGGGAGTTAGCTGAGACTTCTTCTGTTCATCTGCCGAATAAGGCTTCTCGAACGATGGACAGATACGGGAAGCGTATCTTTACTTCAACAGCATTTACCCTTAGATCACTGAATTACCTTGCTCACATTACGAGGCTCCGGAGAGATCTCCTTAAAGAGTTAGGAGACTCTTTACAAGGTACATGTACTGAGGGTGAGTCCCTGACCAGGTTTCTGTTCAGTTGTCTACCTTTAACTCTTCCATGCGGCTTATTTTGTATGTAACCGATGGAGCGAGTAGAGCTGCAGGTTCAGGAATTTTCCTGAGGTGTCATTCCTGGATGCGTTTGTGTAACTTTGCAGAACCATTTAAGTCTACCTTTACCAATGCCTCCTTTGGTTCCTCATTGTTTGGATCCAAGGTAAAGGACACTCTCACCCGGTGCGAGCAAGAAGGAAAAACACTCTGCCATGGGAGTATGTTTCACTGTTCCTTCTAGACCATATCCTAAGGGTCAGAGGGGCGGTAAGGTGTGGCTCAAGAAGTCCCAGAGGTTTTTCCAGGAGGCACAGGGTGACTCCTCCTTCAGAGACAGGGGAGGAGGAGGAAATGGTAGACATCACCCTAGAGGCAGGGGTGGTCTGCAAAACTAGGGAGGTCACGATTCCTTTTGGGGCCGGCCTTACCAGCGCTCCTGATGTGGAAGCCCG
This sequence comes from Protopterus annectens, assembly GCF_019279795.1. Taxonomy (NCBI): domain Eukaryota; kingdom Metazoa; phylum Chordata; order Ceratodontiformes; family Protopteridae; genus Protopterus; species Protopterus annectens. Next base: position 1,344,026,559 of record NC_056731.1, read on the forward strand.
ACTGTGCTTCTCTGGGGCCGCTCGGGGGTCGCATTTCTTTGTATCCAGAAGCCTGGCTAAGTATCACTCAAGACAAGTGGGTACAAATAATTTATTACCAGAGGTTATGTCATACTTTTTTCTCTTTCACCCTTTGTTCCCAAAAAGATCCCAGATGTTCCACCCAGTCACAGGGAACAGGCAACTGTGGGGGTCAACAAGTTGCTGTCAAAAAGTCATCCAAACTGTCCCAGCAGACCAAATAGAATCCGGAGCTTACTTCAGATTCTTTTTAGGGCCAAAATGTACAGGGGGCTGGAGGCCTATTCTGGACCTCAGCAGATTGAACGAATCAGTAAAGGGCAAGTTCCAAATGGTAACACTGCAGTCTATACTCGCGTTGTTAGGGAAAGACAATTGGATGTGCTCAATAGATCTCCAAGATGCCTACTACCACATTAAAATGGACAGGGCATCAAGGAGTCATCTATGCTTCCGGCTGGGAGCCAGTCACTACCAGTTCCGTGCTCTGCCCTTTGTTCTCACCACAGCCCCAGGGTGTTCAAATTTATGGCAGTAGTGACAGCTCACCTGAGACGTCGGGGATTCCAGGTGTTTCTGTATTTGGACGACTGGCTCCTGACCACCCCGACCAGGCATATACTCCTTCAAAACAGGGATGCTACTATTCAGCTTTGGGCCCAGCTGGGAATCTCTGCCTTATTGCCCTCTGTCTGTGATTGTTATAGGTGCAGAGATAGACACAGTAAACATGGTGGCTCGTCTTCCTGCCGAAAGGGCACAGAACCTGGTTCTTCAAATTCAGCGTCTTCTCCCTTTACGAAGGGTCAAAGCCAAGATAGTTTTGCAGCTCCTTGGGACCATGGCTTCCACCATGCTATTAGTGCCACTAGCCAGGTTACACATGAGAATTCTTCAGTGGCTTCTGTTGTCCCAGTGGTCCTTTCAGCACCTTCCATTATCCCATCACATTCTGTTGATAGAATCTTGCAAGAAGGACCTCCTTTGGTGGACATTACCCAATCAACTAACCATGGGCACTTCATTTGTTCCTCACCAACTCGTTGTCACTGTGACCACGGATGCCTCACAGATAGGGGTGGGTGGCATTATCTAGGCAGGACTGTCCAAGGCACATGGCAAGATCACGAGGTTCACCTGCATATCAATGTTCTAGAGATGAGGGAGGTGCTCCTGTTTTTGCAAGCACTTCACAACCTTCTTCCTCTGGGGACTATTGCAATACAGTCGGACAACATGTCGGTAGTATGGTATATCAACAAACAGGGCAGAACCAGATCTTACCCACTCTGTCGAGAGGCCATGTGAGTTTGAAATGGGCGATATCTTCCCAGCATTTTCTGGTAGAACGCATATTCCAGGGGCAACCAACCTGATAGCCGACAAGCTCAGCTGGGTGATCCTGATGCCTCACGTGTGGTCTCTGAAACAGAAGAACAAATTTTCTGCAGGTGGGGATAGCCTTGCTGCGATCTCTTTGCCTGTCCAATCAATGCCAAATGCAGCAGCTACTTTTCCCTCATCCTCCAAGGGGTCACCCAGAGACTTGTTCACGATTGACCCCTGGGTCTTCTGTATTCTTTTCCTTCCCTTTCCTCTCATTCCCAAGGTGATTCAAAAAGTGAAACAGCTGGGAAGCAAACTGATCCTCATTGCTCCTTACTGGTCTCGTCAGGTTTGGTTCCCCTTCCTCAGGCCTCTTCTCCTGGACGATCTTTGGATTCTGGATTCAGTTCCAGACCTGTTAACTCGCATGTCAGGTTCACTTCACCCCTCCTTACACACCCTCAATTTGACAGTGTGGCTGCTCCAGTTCCATCCCTAGTCAGGCTTCATGACTTCTCACCTTCTGTGACTCCTATCCTTATGTCTTCTCATAAACCTTTCCACTAGGAGACTACATTCCAGTAAATGGAAAAGATTCACCCTTTGGGTGGAGAAAATGGATGTTGTCCGTTAACCTGCCTCCATTCCAGTGGTTTTGGAATTCCTTTCTGAGCTTTTTCACCAAGGGTCTGCGGCTGCCCACTATCCGAGTTCAATTGGCAGCGATTTCAAATTTTCATCTAGGTTTTCCAGATTCTGACTTTCTCAGCTATGCAAAACCTTCCTTAAAGGTGCCACTTTAAGACCACCTGTTCTAGAACCTGTGGCCTCATGGGATTTAAATTGTGTTATCTAAATTAACATCTCTGCCCTTTGAGCCTCATTCATCCTCTCTGAAATTTTTGTCTTCGAAGATGTTTTTGGTGGCCATCACGTCAGCCAGACGGGTGTCAGTTGCAAGCTTTGTCTGTTAAACCACCTTATCTGATTTTTCACAAAGACAAGGGTGTCCCTTCATACTAATTCCTCCTTTGCCCCCCCAAGATCTGCTCCCATGCCACTTTTAATCCATAGAACGTTTGGTTTTCTTTCCGAATCACTCCAACGCAGCCGAGTACAGATTTCACCAACTGGATGTTCATAGACAATTACGTCTTTATTTGCACCGGACTAAAGACATCAGAAAATCGGATCAATTATCAATTTCCTTTTCCAAATCTAGGTTGGGCTTACCCGTTTCCAAAGTAACACTCTAATTGGATTTCTAGCTGCATAGCTTATGTTTACAAAAAATCAAGGGTCATTCTACCAGATCTCAGTCTACATCTGCAGCCTTTCAAGCCAGGGTCCCACTTGATATTTGTGCAGCAGCTACAGGGCTACCCTCACACTTTTATTACCCATTGCAAATTGGAGTCTATCTCCAGGGGTAGAGCATCTTTTGGTTCCACGGTACTCGGGAGTAATTTTCCTTGAGCCACCCAAGAATATGGCGCTAGGGACGTCCCATATGTAAAGAATGAAGGTGAGATAGGACTACAGAACATAAAGAAGTTATGTACTTACCATAATGTTCCATGTCTGTAGTCCATCTCACCCTTAATTCTTAAGAACCCGCCCTCCTGCCCCCATCCTGGAAGTACCTGGAGACAGAGAAATATTAATTTCATTATTTATGGAGATCTTTTAGTATTGGCTTCTTTCTGTATGTTATTATTCCTTCTAGTCAGCAGCAAACAAGATCTGGGGACTGTACTGGTACACCATGGGATACTTACCAAGCCATGAGCCAACCAGAAGTCTTCCAGCTTGTAAATAGGTCGAGGATCGGCTCCGATCCCATATGTAAAGAATGACTGGTGAGATGGACTACAAACATGGAATGTTATGGTAAGTACATAACTTTTTTCCTTACAGGTGCCATGTTCAGGCATAGCCATCAGGAGACATCCTTGGATGTACTTATGTGATTTTGAAAAGTCCTTTAAGTCTTCTTTCTTCAAAGCTTCCTTTGCTGGATCTTCTGTGTTTAGGCCCACAGTAAAAGAACACTTTCACATAGTGAGCAATAAGGAAAGACCTGGTCTGCCATGGGAATCCACTTTTCTGCCCCGCAAAAATCCTTTTCTAGGAACCAGTGTAGTAGTAAGAAGATGAGGATGTTCTTTGTGTTTCACTGTTGCAGTCATCACATTTGGGTTATCCCTGCCACAGTAGCCCTCGGCCGGCCTGAATACCAGAGACTTAGTATTTCTGCGTCGGTTGCTGTCGCTTGAAGACTGACGTCAGGTCATCAGTGTTATAAAGGAAGGCATCCGACACCATTACATCAGTCTTTCTTGCCGTGGAGCCCAAAGCAGAAGCAGTTTGCATGAGTGTTGGTCAGCTGCTACCGGAGTTTTATTTCCGAATTAAAGTTGAAGTCTTCAAAAGCTAAGTACCCCGTTGGAGATGCTTTTTTCTTGCACTAACAGATGTCCAGAAAAGTCAATTGTCTCGCCTGTGGAAAGCAAATACAGCACCGGGACTTCCACTCTTACTGTTTCACTTGTCTAGGCCCAGACCACGACATCCCTCGTTGTTGCTTCTGTGCTTTAACGCCAGAACTATTCATCGTTGGGCCCTTATTGTAGCCAGATAATTCTGTTTACAGTCCTCGAATTCCGATATGCCTTCGGTAAGCCGTCCAATAATAGACCTTGCGAAAAAACGTAAAGATAAAGACAGAGACAGACCGCACAGGACCAAACCTTCCGACAACGCTTCCTGGTAGTCAGTCCTCTGGAACTTAGTGAGGTGCTTTTGCAGCCCTTGATGCTCACTTCAATTCATTTGCAGTCCGCTACCGAGACCCTTTCAGAGTCCAGTATGCCGCAGAACTCTTCTTCGTCTAAGGATCCTGCAGTTCTCTACCTTGGATGGGTCCAGAGCTGCTGTGCAGGCACCGGCTTCTGAGGAAGTCCTTTGCAACATCGAATCCCAACATAAACCAACAGCTTCTTTCACGGCTTCTGTTTTTGAAAACTACCGAGTTCCTTAGGCCCAGGGGTTGAACCACACCCAAGAAACTGACTACCCATTCTCAGGCGCCTGCTCCCTTGCCTCAGTCTCAAATGCTTAAAATGGCAGAAGACGTTATGCTGATTAGGGGAAGCCAAGAAGTCACTCCCTCAAAAAGGAAAAGGGATATGTCTCCAGTGGTTTTGTCTGAACAAGAGTCAGATGAATCCGATGCATCTGACTATGAAGACATGCAGCCCCTCTCCACATATGAGAATTCTGATGCAGAGGAATCAATTCCTTCAGCCTCTCCCCAGAGGATTTTTCCTTTGGGGAAACCCTGCATAGCTTAAGGGAGCATTTCCAATGGGAGAGTCAAGACTACCCACAGTCTAAAAAGAGACTCTGAGAGTTTCTGGACCTTCCACAACACAATCCCTTAGCCATTCCCTCCAATCCTATATGTGGTGGAGGATGTCTTCCTGAATCTAGCTCGACTCTGCTCCCAGAAAACAGGTACTACAGA